>NW_022601662.1:0-11533 GCF_009176505.1 Sitodiplosis mosellana | reverse complement strand
GAGAGAGAGAGAGAGAGAGAGAGAGAGAGAGAGAGAGAGAGAGAGAGCGAACAAAAAATGAATGAAGATATAGCGAAAGCCGTTTTCACAGTGAGGTTAAACGCCAAGCATTGACTTCAATTAGGGAAAGGTGTGCGCTGCCAAGCGGCTGCCACTTAATTAGAGTTTATTGTGTTTTATTTTCCATTCCTTTTCTCATTAAAAACTTTTATTCGTTTCTGTCATTTCTTTCATATTGGCCGGGGTCATTCGAATTGAGTCATGCAATTTTTGTTTCTCTTTCACCACGTTGAACAAACAACATAAGACTCATCGCGATGATCGGATTTCATTTTTTTTTTTTGAAGCAATATTTACCCAATGAATCAAACTCTTCCCATGACTTTGAAGTCAAATAATGATTTTCTTTTCTGCTTTGTTTTGTTGTCTTTCTACTTTTCACGTATTCTTTATTATTACATTTTATCTAGCGTCAATATTATTGAATTCGTTCGTTATTTTTAAAGTTGCATCAAAGTTTGTTTAGTTAGACACTTTGATATCAATTTTTTTATCGATTCTAGATAGTGGGTCCTTATTTATTTTTTTTTTTATCTTTTCGACAATACACAACATTTCTTTCCATTAATTGGGTATTGATTTCTATCACTGATCATATGATAGTTTGATCATTGATAACATTTTCTTTTGTTTCTTCTTTTTCTCTGGCTGCTTCTGCTACTGCTTGCGATAAAACACTCAAACATTTTTATAAATCACCAGGAAAAACCGTATAAATTCTGGTGTCCACTAGCAGAGCGGAAGCAATTGTTTTTGGGAGACTGAGGGGCATTGTATCGATTTTTTGGTTTAATACATTTCCAAGATACCATCATATTTTGATAGAAACAAATATTTTGTGGGGAAAAATGAAAGAGCTTTTTCTTATTTGCGCTGTGATTTCAGCAGCAGTGGTACACGTTTTTTTTCTTCATCTTTTGATTTTATTTCTTTCTGTAATATAAAAACCAGATTTAATATTTTCTTTACTTTTCAGCTTGTAAACGGATCGTCCAATGAACCGAAACATGTTAGCCTTCTGGCTGTACATTTGTCAGGAGATGACAACCTCCGCATTACCGATGAACAGATCGAATGCATTCAGGTGAAGCCATTCTCGACAACACTCCAATTCATTTGAGATTCTTAATGAATCAAATCATTTAAGACTCGTTAGGAAGATTACTCATTATAAGTTTAAATGCGTTATTTAAGCTTAAACACACAATTTTAAGAGAATGAATTCAATACTTTTATCCTATTTCTTTAAAAGAAAATAATAGATAACAAATATTTTCATCAGATTATGTGTAATCGTTTTAAATCAATTAAATTCTTTCAGGATGGCGAAAAAAAGATCATCGATTTGCATCCAAATTTGAAAGAATGGTTTGATGACGTTGCAGTGACATCGATATATTTGACGGAATTTGCTGATAGTTGTCATGCACTTTCCGGCATCAAGAAAAGGTAAGTGGTTCATTTTTATGCTGCAATTTTCGAAACGAGCAACAATATTCTGCATTGAAAATCTAATCTAAATCATAAAATTCGATTTAACTTATTGTAGGTTATGCTTTGTGCAGCTTAGCATTGTTACAATTAAAGAACGCAAACGTTTGTTTGGAAATCTGAACGACGTGAGTGTGATTTGAAATCCGTTAGTCTCGCATGAGCTGGTGAATATAAAAAATTTATGTGTTGCAGGAGCAAAAAACGGTTTTGGAGGAACTCAAGAAACTCGTTGAAGAATGTCTAAAAGAAGAATCAAACTCATTGTTTTCATTGTTTGACCGAGACGATACTCGCATCACTGACAAACAGAAACAATGCATTGAAGTGAGCACAATTCCAATATTTACAAATAATTTCATTCGCAAAACCTGTTCATTACTCTAAATCAAATAAAAACCATGTCAAAATAGGATGGATATCAAAAGGTGGCATCCGAAAATCCTGCTTTTGCATCGTGGATTGATGACATTCAAAAAACATTTACTAAGTTAGCAGAAGACGCCCAACGATGTGGTACACTAACAAACTGGCTTAAAAAAGTGTAAATTTATTGAATAAACTTTATTCATTTCCTTTGCACTCAATCTTACCTTGATGATTTAATTCTGTGAAATATCACCGTAGGGGATGCTATGTCAAATATTATGTTTATTTTCAAATGCAATACCAGCGCTTATTCGGAAAAGTGACAGAAGTTAGTTCGTTGAACCATTTTGTTGTAGCCATTTTTTTCAATTGTTTTTACAAATGTTTATATTAAATTGTTCGATATAGAAACAACAAAAAGGTTTGAAAGCATTTCAGAAAGTTGTAACAGATTGTTTGCTGGGCAACGCGGTTGAAGCGATGGATTTTAACGCACTTGAGTTCTTTGATGGTAACTCTTTTCGCATTACTGAAGAACAGGATGGATTAGCTTTACTCACAAATGATGGTTCAATTGATGTGTTCACAAGTCAATTGTTAGACGAAGACGATACTCGTATCACTGACGAACAGAAACAATGCTATCAAGTGAGCCCATTTCCGATCATAAAAATAATTCATTTTATTTCCAAAAACTGTTCATTACTTCAAATCAAATAAAAACCATGTCAAATTAGGATGGGTTACAAAAAGTGGCCTCAGAGAATCCCGCTTTAAAACCGTGGTTTGATGACATTACACAAACATTCGCTAAGTTAGCAGAAGATGCCAAACGATGCGGTACACTAACAGACTGGCTTGAAAAACTGTAAGTTTTCCTTTGCACTCACTTTTACCTTGATGATTTAATTTTTGGGAAATTTCACCGCAGGAGATGCAATGTACAATCTTACAATGATTTTCAAAGAGAATACGGTCGCTTATTCAGATACGTGACACAAGTTAGTTTACTGAATCATTTTGCCTGAAGATTTTTCTTTTCAAGTGTTTTTACAATTGTTTAAATTAAATTCTTTGTCATAGGAACAACAAAAGTGTTTGGAAGCACTTCAGAAAGTCGTAGCAGATTGTTTGCAAGGCAGCGCTGTTCAAGTCATGGATTTTAATGCATTTAATTTCTTTGACGGTATTTCGACTCGCATTACTGAAGAACAAATCCAATGTCTTTTAGTGAGTGGAATAGTTACATTTTGATGACATAATTCAATGTTTACGATTAATTCATTATACGATGTGATGTCACGGTATTTAATCCAGTGATTAATTTACATTTTTCCACTTTCAATTAGGAGGGATATAAAGACATTGTCGATGAAGAATTACAAGAATGGTTCAACGATGTGGTGGAATCAGTGAAGCAACTGGCAGAAAATTTAAAAGAATGCGAAAAACTTTCGGGACTAAAACAATTGTGAGTCTAGTTTTTAAGTAGTTTTTGCGTGACTTAGATGAAATTTAAAGTTTTACTATTTGCACGAGAAATATTGCAAGTATTTAATTGATGTTCTCGTGACAAGAGCCTCTCGTTCAGTTTAATTTCCACCTGATTTTGTAAACAATAAAATATTCAACAATATCAATTTCGTAGGAGATGCTATACAAAACTAGTTGGAACCGCTCACGATGAATATAATCGCTTGAACGGAAAATTGTCAAAAGTAAGTGCAATGGAGTGTTACTCTCGGTTTTGTTTACGTTTTTTCTTCTTTGAATGACAAGCCAACGTTCGTTTATAAGACACTTTTGAATTTTTTTGTTTGCAGGAACAAAAGGAAGTTTTGAAAGAACTCGGGAATGTTATCCAAACATGCTTGTCGAACGACAGTGTCTATTAAAGTTCATGATGCCATAATGCTATTGTTTTCAACGCAAAAACTACTTACTAAAGTCATACACAAATGACTCATATCACAATGATTGAAGTGTTCACAATTCATGGTGGCGATTTTTCTTTTTGTATAGTGGCGGTGTAGAATAAAGTCATATTTGAAGAAACAATCTCTCTGTTTAGTTTCATTTGAAGAAAAAACCAAAAAAAATCTGGTTTGTTTAGTTATAAAACGGTACTTTACGTGTTGTTTATCAAAACTAAAAAAAGATTACATTACATCATCACACCTTGGCCTACAGAAAGTGTCTACTCAATCATGTTGCTTTCATTCAACTCGAATGCACTCGTGTCGATCGGTTCGAATTTCTCGTTTGACAAATTGGATATGCGTTGTAATCATCGATTAATGATGATAACAGCATACAATAGATGGATGATGCATCATGCATTAGAAGCACTTGAAATCGTTTCACTTGAAACATTTCCACGGGGAATTGACAAATTGGTTTACTTAAAAAAAAATATTCTAAATGAATGGACTTATCCACTTAATTCTATCCAATTTCGGAGATTACCTCAAACGCTGCCATAATAATCCAATAAATAACCCAATAACAATAGCAAATAAGCAGAAGAAGACCGTAGAAGTATTCTCGATTAAAAAAAAAATAAAAATAAATATGTCAAAGAAGTGGGCAGAAAATGAGATTTTTATCGCCAAACATTACAACAAAAATAATTATAGTCGTAAACAAAAAGAAAGAAAACGAAGGAGATTCATAAATATTTCATATTTTGGGACGGAAATAGCACCAGGTTTTAAACTTGGCGCGCTGTTTAATTTCGATTTGAAATTATAAATTACATTTATATGCACTTTGAAATTGGGGGGCGCTAAAGTCGCCTCAATTTACTTTGACATCCCACCAGCCGCTGTATGAATCACACCGATTGGGTGAGTATAATACGCGTGACCGATTGGAACATAATCATTGATTCGGTTGACATGAGGTGTGTGCGTTACGAGTAAGATATTGCGAAATATTTAGCATTATTGAAATGCTTGGGTTTACTACTCCAAAGATAATTTCGTGAGGCTATCACCTGATTTCGTTGATTGTTGCCTCAAATAAGCGGGTGTTTTCTTTGTTTTCAATTATCCGCCGGTATCTTTTCGAGTCGTACATCATGTTTTTTTTCCACTTTCAATCAAGGCTCTCTCAAGATTAATTGACACCGTATCGACTCTTATCACTATCGCGATATCCGATAATAACCAAACAATAAATGTACGCATCAAATTATTGTTTGCACATTTTTATTTAACTTGAGTGAAACGTTGCGTATGTAGCACATGTGAGAAATTGCTATAAATTGAGCAACATATTGAACGAACGAAATCAAAAGTGATTACAATTTAAAACGGTGCATTTCAATTAACACAAAAACCCATTAATAACAAGGATGAAGCTTATTCTAGTGATTTTTGCTGTGACTTCGGTGGTGACGGTAGATAATATTCTCGTCTTTTAGTAAATTTTCTTCAAAAAAAAGTGTTTCGATTTCTGTACACTTGTCGCGATTTCAGTTTGCAAATGGATTGCCGAGCAGTGAAGCGGAATTTGACTTTGATGTATCCGATATCGATTTGCTCACAATTGACTATATGCTTGACAACGGACTTCCCATCACCGACGACCAAATCCAATGCATTAGAGTAAGACAAATTGGATATCTATTAGGGATCCATGTACCATCAATTGATATCAATCAAGCGTTTCAAACTAATTTTTGTTGTCTATTACATTGCGATTCGTTGAACACTCCGCCCGACCGATTCGTTGAACACTCCGCCCGACCGATTCAATGTTGTTTCGAATAGGATGGCGTTCAAACGGTTATAGATGACAACCCGGAATTGCAGTGGTGGTTTGATGAGGTTGAAAAATCAATGACAAAATTACAGGAAAACGCCATAAAATGCGCCTCACTTACTGGAATCAATCAAAAGTTTGTTTCTACTATGAGCCCAAACATTACTCATTTGCACTCACTTACACGTTAAACTGTAATTTTATAATGGTGCTCGTTGTTTTCTCTGTCTCCTTCTTCTTTTTTTCCCCATTTAATGCAGACGCTGTTATTTGAAACTTAAACTCACTGCACAGTTGGAGCTTAGTCGCTTGGTCAAGTTATTACCAGCCGTAAGTATAATCCACTTTTGTAATAGTTTTCAAAAGTTTATAAACGAAACGGCAGAGAAAGAGAGAAAAAAAAACGTTTTATGAATTTGTACTTGTAGGAACAGAAAGCAATATTGTTGTTAATAAAGGGCATCGTCAAGGGATGCTTAGAATAACTATGGAATGGTGCAACACGGTGTTCATTGTTTTAATCCACAAATAAACATTTTATCACTCAAAACTATGGAAAAATCCAATTAAACTTTATGTCCAATTTCTGTAATGACACTAAAGATTAACCAAGCATTTGAATAAAAAAATGAGCAAAAAAAAAGACAAACCCGAATGGAAAAAGTTTGAATGAGTGAGGAAAAAGAAAGCTTATGGTTTTCATAGGTGTAAATTATGTTAAAGAGGATTTGAAATATATGAGTATATTAGAGTGGTCCAAAAAAAAAAAGTTTTCCCTCATCCGGAATGTCCGGCCAGTTTCGAAAAATATACCTCAAAAAATATGATCTGTCTAAAAAAAATGATATGGGTACCATACAAAATCATGAGGCAAGAATTATATGAAATTTTTCATGACAGCGATTTCGGAAGCCATTTTGGATCGCAACATTTCGACTAATTCCATTATTCCAACCAAATTTCGACAAAAAGTGTTGATGGGGTTTTGTTTGGCTCGTCAATATCTACAACTTTTACCAAGACATCAGCCCTTGAAAAGGCCTTCTGGGCCAGTTACAGTGTAAAATGACCCAAAAAATGGCAATTTTTCAGCATTTTTTACATTTTTCGCTCCACGAGACACCCAGGCGGTGGACCTTTGTTCAGTTTTGGACTTGTATCGTGTAGCCAGAACCTGTACAAACATTTTGGTACTTGTCAGACTGCGATTTGGATGGAATTTGGCGACAATTGATTCACACATATAAGACAAATTTCAGGCCAAAATGATCAAATCACGAATACGAGCTTCGGTTTGACAGGTAAAAGCAAATGATTTCTACCTTTTCTGCCTTTGAACATCTAGTATGATCCTTTACGAACATTTTGGGTACTTACATGACCAAATCAAGTGATATTTCCAGATATTTCTGGCCTCATATTCGATTTCAACTCCCAAAAAATCGACTTTTGACCAAAAAATCCTTAAGTATAGGCTTTTTAGGGATGGTGTCTTGGTACAATATTATTTTTTCTCGAAAATATGGGGAGTCTACCCAGACAAAAACTCTCAAAATTGACTTTTCGAGGTACCTCCCGAGCAAAAGTTACGTTTTTCATGCATTTTTCTATGAAAATATCAATTTTTGTTCGAGAGGTACCCCAAAAATCAGTTATAAGAGCTTCTGTGTGAGTAGATTCCCAATATTTCTCGAAAAAAATAACTTTGTACTAAGAAACTCAACCAAAAAGTGTATTTTTGGGGTACCTTCCGAACAAAAATTGATATTTTCATAGCAAAATCCATGGAAAACGTATATTTTGTTAGGGAGGTACCTTAAAAAGTCAATTTTGAAAGTTTTTGTCTGGGTAGACTCCCCATATTTTTGAGAAGAAATAGCATTGCACAAAGACACCACCCCTAAAAAGCCTATACTTAAGGATTTTTTGGTCAAAAGTCGATTTTTTGGGAGTTGAAATAGAATATGAGGCCAGAAATATGTGAAAACATCACTCGATTTGGTAATGTAAGTATCCAAAATGTTCTTAAAGGGTCATACTAGATGTTTAAAGGCAGATAAGGTAGAAATTATTGGCTTTTACCTGTCAAACCGAAGCTCATGTTTGTGATTTGCCCATTTTGGCCTGAAATTTGTCATATATGTCTGAATCAATCGGCCCTAAATTCCATCCAAATTGCAATCTGAGAAGTGCCAAATTGTTCATACGGCTGCTGGCTACACGACACGAGTCGAAAACTGAACAAAAATTTACCACCTGGGGGACCAGTAGAGCAAAAAATGCAAAAAATGCCGAAAAATTGCCATTTTTCCGGTCATTTTACACTGTAACTGGCCCAGAAGGCCTTTTCAAGGGCTGATGTATTGGTAAAAGTTGTAGATATTGATGAGTCAAACAAAACCCCATCAACACTTTTTGTCGAAATTTGGTTGGAATAATGGAATTAGTCGAAATGTTGCGATCCAAAATGGCTTCCGAAATCGCTGTCATGAAAAATTTCATATAATTCTTGCCTCATGATTTTGTATGGTACCCATATCATTTTTTTAGACAGAACCTATTTTTTTGAGGTATATTTTTCGAAACTGGCCGAACATTCCGGATGAGGGACAACTTTTTTTTTTGGACCACTCTAGAGTATATGTATTACACATCGAGCAAACGCATTGACAAACGAGCATTCCGTCTTGATTTGCATGCATGACCGAATTTGTATCAAAGGTAATCTGTGTCAACTTCAAAGCGACCAAATACATTTCGAGAAAAAATTGTGTCTTCCTCCTGTTAAATACGTTTAGATTTTTTTCCGTTGAAAAAAAAATGTGCAATCCAATCGATCGGTGCTACGGTGGAAGAGTATCGGGGGAAAGGCAGATATAATCGCAAAGCGGTTGTATAGCCTTTAATCGAAAAATTAATCGACATCGTTTTCTTTCTGTACATTTTCACATTCCGAATAAAAAATTTTATTTCGTCTTTTACTCTAGCTTTTACTTTGTTGTTGCTCTTTCAACAGAGACAATTTATTGACCGAGCTAAATTTAAAAATACACTGAAAACGCAATCGAATCGGTTCTTAGCGTGTGTGTGTTTTTTTTTTTTTTTTTTTTTGAAGTGATAAAATGAATTCGTAATTGATGGTGATGTTGAATATTTTGACACCATATGAGCCAGTCGGTAGCTACGTGCCTTCGAGCGTAAAATGATGTTGCCATAGTCTGAAAGTTTGTGTGTTTTTCTCTCTCTCTCTCTCTCTCTCATTTTCTGTCTGACTCCTCGTTCTTACGTTGTTATTTTTTTGGTTTGGTTTTGTTTTTGTAACCAATGACGTAAGAAGAAAAGAGCACAAGTCCTTTTTCTTGTTTCCGCAACTGATGTTATTATTAAGGTCGTAAATTAAACTCTCCCAAGAACATGCACAAACAAGCATACCAAAAGTGAACAAAATTCTTCAGATGGTTGTCGAAAAATACTTTCAACTATTATAACGAGCAAAAGTACCTGCAAGAATGTCAAATAAATGAATGAAGAGAGAGAAAAAAATACGCACAGAATGAGCGAGTGGGAGAGAACGAGATGGAGTGTGTCTGTGTGCACATTGTAACAATGGAATTCCAACATCGCAGCCCGTCCGTTTCACAGTCCAAAAACCGGTCGATCAATGCGTTTGCTCCCTTTTTCGTTCGAAATGGGTCATCAATTTCGATTAATGAATGAAGTGACATTTTGAGACAATCTGTTTTAATAATAGGTCTCAAGTAAACTGTGGCTCTGCATAAGTGTTGGACTGATTGAAAGTTATTCTATTAAAGCTTAATAAAAATGATATCTCGATTTTGTTTTTCGTCTAATCCATCGATTCCGTTAAGCTTGCTCCAATTTATTTCCTTCATTTTTCATTTTACTGGGTTTTATTTTGTGCTTTGTCTCGTTTCATTAAAATCCATTTTAATTCCATTGTGTAATTGTGCTCATAGCCATTAAGAATTTTGCCGGACGCAAAAAGTGGCGGCTGATGTGAACACCGTCGATGCTCGTACATTGTCGCGAGCTTAAATCATAAAAACCATGTACATTTCCGTTTGTTTGATATTTTTCAAGTGCAAAACGGCAAAGATGATGGCAATAGAGAAGTGACACGGTATGACGGTTCCCGCATTTCTCTACACTCTTGAGGTTTCTGGGTACAACGAGAGAGAGAGAGAGTGATAGAAACTGGGATCATCGGTAATAGTAAACGCGTAGTGGCAGCCAACAATCGACATCACTCTTCTCGGTAACAAAATAGTAATGAACGAGTTAACTGAGCAAGCGCGCAAATACTGCCTCGGTTTTACTGGATTCTGTCGAAACGACGAGAAAACGCACGGGCACACACAACAAAAAAGCGACTGAATCACTGGCACTAAAGCGTACACTCATATCACGTTGGCGTAGTACCAAGACCATTTACTACGTACGCTCGTACATAGTACAAATCGACATACAATTACCAACACTTTTCTCGCTCTCCCTCTCCCTCTATCTTTCTCTCTCTCTCTCTCTCTCTCTCGTTGCCGTTTTCATTGGGCTAACGGAGAAACAAAGAAAATGAACGAGCAAAAAATTGGGTGAAATTGCACGCAATTGGCAGCAACGCTCATAAGAACAATATATTCCGCGAATTTATGTGCTCATCCACTGGAAGTCTCTCGTTCGTATTTTTCTGTGTCTCACAAAACACACTGCTCTCCTTCTTTTTTTTATTTGTGCGTGTATGTGGGAAAGAGACAAGTAACGACTGCCGAAAATCGGTCACCAGTAGTAAAGTCATACCAAGTATAAATGGCGAACAAAATATAAATGAAGAGAAAGAGTACAATACCTCAAATGGTTTTTGAAGCGGCCAGTCTTGAATGATGCTACTGCTTCGGCAACATTGTGAACAATCATTCCGCTTTGGTAAGCGTGTATCAGGCATGAAACAGACGAAACCATCCGAACGAATGAAAGAATTATACATGAAAACGAAATGATAATAAAACGATAACGCACAATGAATGAATGAGCGAGCGGGCGGGCGGGCGGTCGGTTGGGCAGGCGTAAGAATGAGCAAGAGAACAATCGAACGAATGTACAACAATGAATGCAACACTATTCCATTTATATTTGGGTAGGAAACGTTGTTTGTGCGGATAAAATTTTGCTACGCCTAATAATCCTTCTGCATTCGGTTTGATGTGTGTATGCCGCTGCTGCTACTGCTGTTGCTGTGTACCACGTTGTATTCAATACCGTAACAAACGGGAAATAAATGCGAAAATATGTGATTTTATTAGTGTCGTTTTTTTCCCTGCTTTTTGGATGCTTCTCCGTCTCCCTGTCTAGTTGTGCGTCATTTTATGCCTATTCACGCAAATAAACATGATCACGCATTCATATTTAGGCCGAAGCAGATGTCTTTGTACCGTTGAAGCATGATTATTTGTCGGTGGGAGGGCGGCCAAAAAGCCGATTGCCTGCAAGCTTTCTGGCACTCTCTCTCTCTCTCTCATGCTCTGTTCAGCTCTTGAGCGCACACGGTCTCGGGAAACACTTGCCATTGCTGACTGACAATGAAAATTCAACTGGAAATGAAATGGGCAAAAAGAAACAACTACAAATTTGCTTGTTATTCAAATATGGTGACATCGAACCGACATAACATAAACCGAATGTGAAATCGCCACCGGAACACACATTCGCATCTATACATGGGGCCAATGTGTATTCCAATGTATTTCAATGTAATTCTCTCAATCTTCTCATCTCATCTCGGTTATCTTCGCTCTCTCTCTCTCTCTCTCTCTCTCTCTCTCTCTCTCTCTCT
>NW_022601661.1:0-4707 GCF_009176505.1 Sitodiplosis mosellana | reverse complement strand
CTTTTAGATTGACCTACCCAATGAACAAAGCAAAAAAGCCAAGAAAACCACTAGTACGAAGAAATCCAGTTCAAACGTATGGAATCATGTATGTGATATTTGTTCGAAGAAATTTTTCAAGAAACACCGATACGAAGCTCACATGCGAACACATTTGGGCTTGAAGCAGTGGAAGTGTGACCATTGCGAGAGAGCGTTTGATAAATACACGTCACTGACGCTGCATTTATCGGCGAAACATTCCGAAGGAGAACAACCAATATTCAAGTGTGAAGTTGATGGTTGCGACAAGTCATATGCGATGAAGGTATTTCATGATTGAATTTTTGTGATCTTTTCAATTTCATCAAAAGCATTACGGTTTTCATAGAATACCTCTTTCAAAAATCCAATCTGTTTTTTTTTTCTTCGGTTCCTTTCAATAATGATAATTCTTGTCTCCTTTTTGCAGCAAACTCTTCGAGTACACATTCGCAAGGTGCACGAGGGCATAAAACCACCGCTTATCCCGAAAATCTGCGAACTATGTGGCAAATCATTCCAGAGTAATGCTTTACTCGTCAGACATTCTTATACTCACACCAAAGACTCCCCATTCAAATGTGATGTTTGTTCGAAAATGTTCAAATCAAAATACGAACTGAGCGATCATACAATGCGTCACAAAGGGATTAGAAATTTTGTTTGTCCAACATGCGGCCAGCGAAAGACAACCAGACATGATCTTCGGGTGCACATGAAATATCACAATGAAGAGGTTCAATTCCCTTGCAAACTCTGCTCGATGGTATTCACTCGTCAACCGAACATGAAACGACATATGAGAGTGGTTCATCTTGGTGTCAAGGCGTTCCCGTGCCCACATTGCGATCAAAGCTTTGGCAAAGCAGAAACGCTAAAACATCACGTCATGACTCACACTGGCGAAAAGCCACATGCCTGCTCCATTTGCTCCAAAAGGTATTTAATCATTGGTCGTCGCTTCTTTTCTGTTGAAATACATTCACACAATTTATTGGCTCTTCTCTTCTTGTTTCTTCTTCTCAAAAGGTTCATTCAATCCGTCGCACTGAAAACTCATATGAAAACGCATAATAAAATGAAATAAACCGTTTTATAGTGAACAAATTGTACATTTATTGTAAAGAAATGAAAAATATTTTGATTTTATTTTTTTCATGCAGTTCTATCTAGGAAGGTGATAATATTAACAAGGAAACAAATGAATATGTCAAGTAAATTGTTGGAACACGAATACAAACATTCGTGTGAACACGAGATGGTGTCTTAGTATTCTAATTGAAATTGAGCGTGTTCAATGAAATAAAAGAGAATCTTCATGAATACACACAATATTTAATGATCAACAACCCACTATATGCATTATGCAACGACTTTACTCCGATGGTCGTCCACATTTCATGGAAATTATTTATTAGATTGTGGTGTGTGTGTTCTTGCTGACACCGGAAGATTAACTACTTTTGGTGGAATTCCTTGAAAAAATTATGTTCTAAGTGTATCCGTTCAAAACTCAGGCCACAATTTCCAATGCATACTCATTACTCAATCTATTGAAATTTGAGATACACATATGATGAAACGGCAAAACTACAAATCGTTCCCCAGAAGTTTGCCTGTTTTCATTCGTCTCATTCTATGGATCATATCGCCATTTGTTTTTCTTGGACATGAAGCCAAGATGATTGCCGAATATTCAGATGCATTTTATGTATCCGTAAAATTCACAATTTATCTTTAATCGAACAGCGTAAGATATCCATTTTTTGGTTATACTCATTTTAAACCAAGATGCAAAATTGGGACAGATATGTACGTGCCATATATCGTTTGAATATGGATTTTGTCACAATTTAACAGCCAAATAGTATCGTGCTATAGTGTAATAGATACGCCAAAAAGGAATAAGTAAACATACTCCACAATTGAACGCCGTGCCAATATTGTAACATCATATATATCATTTACGCAGGCCATTTTATTTGCAGTGCAATGGAATGAGCACAGCAGAAAATGGAGAGAAAACGATGTTTTGTCTAAGTCCTTTTCATACATGAACTACCACCACCACGCAAAATATTGATAGAGACTGCAATCATAAGCGGAACCATAAAAATACATTGTATTGTGTCACAATAACCATCTTACGTTACAGCAAAGAGTAAATGTATTGGTTAAACCGAAATGTACCAAACCGATCGGTATTTTGGAGCAGAACCACTTGTATATCAAGAGCGAAATACATGCATGTTCTTTCTCTTTTTGTTGCATACCGACGGCGACGCATGTGTTTGTGTGCTAAAGCTACAAACACGAAGCTGCCTGAATCATTTATATTCATTTTTCAGCGCATTGAAACCAATTTTCTCAACGAAGAAAGGCGTAGCTCAGAATTGTTTGTTTTCAGTCGCCATTTTCAAATCGCAAACCTGCTGACAAAGATCGATTTGGAGTGAAGCATTTTTTTCATAAACATTTTCTAGAGACTATTCTACGGCCGATTTGTTTAAAATTGTGTTGTAATATCCACAGTGAGTAGATGAAGCGTAACTTTCGATTAAAATGATAGGAAATCAGTGATCATTTTTATGAAGAAATTAAAAAATCTAAAAAAAAAATTGCGCATTGGTTGAATAGCGTCACTAATTAATTTCGTTATGCGTTTTTTTTTCATTCCACAGAACGAAGTGACAGTGCAGCCATGCTTTGGGAAAAAGATGACGAAGTTAAAAAGTCAAAATTCGAAGAATTGAATGACGATTGTTGCTACGAGATTCTTCGCAAACTGCCATTGGATGACTTGTGCGCTCTCAGTTGCACGTGTGTTCGATTGCACAATTTGTGCTCGAAGCAATTCCAAAAAGAGTATCCATCGAAGGTAATGCGCATCGAAGGAACTTACTTTGATGGCAAACTGATAAAGCAACCAAACGAAGAGAAGTACATCTCGTGCTTCGACAAAAGCATCCGAAATCTTGTACTGCTGTGTAGTAGTGCAAATGATTTAGCCGCAGTGAGCGCGTTTTATAGACAAAATGAAGAAGTAAGTGGTGTTGTTAAGGAAATTCGCTTCCTACATTGGCGCGAAGTTATTCGTCGTTCTAGATTTCAAATGAAAGATGCCGGAGAGGTGCTATCCGATGTGTTGAAATCCGTCGAGACTATTATTTTTGATGATGTTGTTGTTTGGACCGATGATAGTTGGGACGAAAATATTTTTCGCCATACACCAAATCTGAAGCGCTTGACAATTCGTAACGGCCAGTTGACTACCGTTCGTCCAATTAAATGGTTGCAAAAACCATATCCGAAGCTTGAGAGTCTTGAATGGTATGGATTTGAGGTTCCAGATGCAGAGGAATTAAAATCGTTTCTTGCACTCAACCCAAACGTACAACGTATTTCACTCTCCTCGATGGACGAAGGAGACATCAGCAAATTTATAGAACTGGATGTGAAGATAGACGAGCTGTTCTTCTCTTCCCTTGGTGATGATGCTTCAAACCTGAACACTTTGAAGGGCTTGTGTGATGTCCAAAATGTTAAATTGCATTTAGGGATATTTTCCATTAGATATCAAGACACCGATTTGATCTCACAATTAGAATCACTCCAGCCACACTTGGTAGGTCTTTATATGATGTATACCATTGAAGAACAGGTGGTCAGCACAATGGATACGTTTGAACACTTGCAGTGCTTGAGGATCAAAGTGACACGTTTACCGAAGAATTACAAGGCGCTGATGGCAAAAATGCCCAACTTGCGTGAGATGTTTTTGGACCAAATTACCAAGGAATGCCAATTCAAAACAGTCCGTGGAATGATTTTGGCAGCTGTTGGTCAGTTAACGAAGCTAACGAAACTGTATCTGAGAGGGAGCTGGAAGACCCTGAAGAAAATGGATTTCGCTGCAGTTCACCAGGAGCGAACAAAGCTTAAAGGCGCAAAATTTTTGGAAATATTCATTGAATTGTTGCATCATCTCGACGTTTTTCCGCTTGAACGAACCAGCCGATATTTTGACTGCATGGCAATATATCCGACTGCAAGTGAGCCACCCAACAATCCATTCTTCTTCGATATATACAAGCTTCTTGCGGCGAAAAACGACTCAGGTGGTTATGAATGGGAACGTGTCTAGTAGCTCAACCGTAGCCGGAAGTTAACTTAGTAGCCGGAAGTTAACTTCAAATCAACTTGCAAGTTCCAAAAAGTATCAACTCAAAACGAACAACATTTTTACGTAATCTGAATATCAATTTTCATAATTTCATTACCCAATAATTTTTTTGTAAGCGTAAGTTACATGTAAACCATTTTTTCAGTTTTTTTCAAACTCAACCTTTTTTCTTTGCAATAAATATTGAGATTTGCTCTCTAAAATGTCTGCATTCTTAATAATTTTCAATCGTTACTGTAATTTTCAGGCCCATCTATTTTCAGAATACTCTTCATTGTTTGTATTCTTGAATTTTTCATTTGAATTTAGCCCAAGCCAGCTGACATCCTTCAGACCCTTTGAACGCACTCTCAAACTGTCAAACCTATTTCAACTCAACTGTCACTCATTCAAACGACAAACGAAAATATCAACAAACGCGAGCTTCTGACTTGTTTCTTTTCTGTTTGAGTTGGGCCCAAAAATAATTCTGATGGAAAACGTGAAATTATCAGCCGGCAAAC
>NW_022601660.1:0-2829 GCF_009176505.1 Sitodiplosis mosellana | reverse complement strand
AAAAAAACCTAATCAAAGTCGAAAAAGAGAACATTGCATATCACCCTCATTATAGTCATTTAATTGTTGGTGCATTTGATATTGCCAAAATTACACTGAAAACGCCGTTAGAATTCAGCAATACCGTTGGCAGTATCGAACTCGTGGATAAGGATTACAAATTGAATAACTCATCAGAAGTGGTCACTGTCTATGGATATGGCGTGTTGAAGCGACCAATGATATTGAGGCGTTGCGATGCGAACTATATATCTGACGTCGAACGGGCCATCACATTTAACCCAGATCAGACTTTGTACTTTACCACTGGCGAAGCTACGAACGATGGCGAAATTATTACACCTGGCGATTCGGGTGGACCAGTCGTTTCAAAAACAAATGGCAAAATCGTGGGCATAACTATGGCTAGAAATGGAACAACAGGTGGCCGCGGAATGTTCCTTCCAATTACGTCATTCCTTGATTTTATCCATGATCCAAAGGTATCTAATCTCAATGCCCCAATTTGCATTTCAATAACGCGAACAAAATGTATTTTTGCTATTATTTCAGAGCGTCAAACCACTTCCACCTCCACTTACACCTAACGAAGCTAAATTCTTAGCCGATATATCGGTACCGGGGAGTAAGTGTGCTTTCAAAATTTGAATTAAATCAATTTATTATGTGGTTTTTAAAGTGATTTTTTTTCTTTCGGCGGCGAAGAGGAGATTTTTCATGATTCTTAAACCAATACTCATCCTGAGATATTTTTCTATTACAGAATTTCTAACCCTCACCAAGGAAGCATATGACAACACCGACGAATATTTTCGAATACACTCTAATGCAATCATTTTGTCGGAAACCGAGATTTTGACTTGTGCACATAATGTGCACGGCGCCCCATATGTCTATGTAATAGTAAATAAACTATCAAGCAATCCGACAAAAATCAAAGTCACCGAAGACCAAATAGAAATTCATGAGAAATACGCAGTGTTCGGATCCGCATTTGACGTAGCCAAGATTACACTTAAAGAACGGTTGGAGTTCAACGACAATGTCGGCAGCATCGATTTGGTGGACAAAGATTACAAATTGAATGACCCGTCTGAAATAGTCTCTGTCTATGGTGATATGATAATGGATGGAACAGCGAGAACGAGACGTTTTGATATAAAGTATTTGAATAGTGCCATTTGTAAATCGAAATTGGGCGACCGATTTGATGCAAATCATTTGATGTGTTACACTTTTGATGAGAATAATGGAAATCCCTGTGCGTTTGGAGGACCAATGGTTTCGAAAAAGAATAACAAACTCGTGGGCATGACCATAGTTCGTTATCCTGGTGAACCGGTTATTTTTCAACCGATTGCACCGTTGCTCGATTGGATCCGGAAGCCAAGGGTAGGACGTAATCAAAGAAGAAGAATATAGGCTTGAAAAAAGGGGTTTCAGGCTCCTGAAAAAACTGAATACCGTCCCTTTTGTTGTTCCTGTCATTTGATGTTCAACAAAAGAACTGAATAAATTTGGAAATTTGAGAAAAATGCATTTTATTTTTCATTCGCCCATGCGCAGTTACGTGATTATCTGCACGTAAGTGTGAGCGAGATAGCATGAGTTTTGGGTATCCCAGTGAATAGGTACTACGGAACTGGTGAAATGATGGCTCGAATTTATTCATAGCGTTTTAGAGGCGATGGACACATTAGTTTTGCCGAATTCAGCTCGATAATGGGAGTTTTGGCCATGTGTAGATCTTACCATATAAATCAATGTATAATTGCAGCCGCGCCGCGCCGTGCTCCGAGAATTTCATACAAACCTGCCATGTAGACGGTCGTAACACAGGCAAAAATCGAAAATAAAAGTTTTAAAAAAATGTTTTAGATTCCAATAGAGTATTTTGTGTGCACCGTTGGAATTATCGGCACATTGAAATTCGCTCTCCTTACCACTTGATTTTCACTCCGAAATCAAGTCACAACCAAAACCACCATTAAGATTAATCATCATTCCAATGGACTTGGAAGTGTATCGCACATTTCTGCTTCATTTAAAGTGAAACACGATTTCTAAAGTCAACAGATATTTTAAGATTCACTTTCAAGCGAAGAGAATTTATGTTGCACTTTTCAAAATCAAGAATATTGTGTTACGGTTATCCATAAGTGGTTCAACTTCGGTCATTTTTATCCCCGACCACTCATTTCAATGTTGGATTAGTTGTCTGTTTCAAAGGTCGCAAATGAGAATCTCTCTTAAGATCTTGGATGATTGATTTTTTTTTTTCGTTTTATATGGCCAAAAATTAACCAAGTCAGAGTACTCCCAGTGCTGGAAAAAATTCATGCAGTCGAGGGTTAAATTCGGCATCGACATCCATTTACTTAAGTTCTTCCTCTAATTGATTTCGTTTATCACTGTGGTTGAAATCAAAGACGGTTAGTTTATTTGGATATCATGGAATAAATTTGGCTATAAAACACTGTTTATACATTTGTAATGTGTTGATCATGTTTGTTTCAGCCGTTTTTAAGTCTTCAATTGATTTTGGGCTCATTCCTGTTTTTTTCTCTGTATCGTCAATTTTTTTCATGATATCGTGGTAATAAATATCGAGCAGCATGAAATATTTTTTGTTCAGTAATACAAATTATTTGAAAACAGAGTTCAGTTTATGGATATATTTTGTTCAATACAATCGATTTCAAATACTGCACACAAACACAGACACGATTGAACAGTGGCGGTATTCTGGAACACAATCCGCAAAAATAATGCGGAATTACCGTATAAACTAATGTAATTACAGCAACGCAGACCCGCTCTCCGAGGATT
>NW_022601659.1:0-1845 GCF_009176505.1 Sitodiplosis mosellana | reverse complement strand
GTAAAACACCGGCGCTCCGAGGTTTTCATACAAACTTCCCATGTAGATGATCGGAAACAGGCAAAAATCGAAAAAAAAAAGTTCAAATTTTTTTTCGATTCTCATACGGTATTTCATGTGCCCAATCCAATGGTGTTATCGGCACATCGAAATTCACGCTCCTCATCACTTAATTTTCACTCCGAAGCCAAATCACAACCAAAACCACCATTACAATGAATCCATCATTCCAATGGACTTGAAAGTGTATCGTACATTTTTGTTTCAATTAAAGTGAAACACGATTTCTATAGTCCACAGATATTTTACGATTCACTTTCAAGCGAAGAGAATTTATGTTGCACTTTTAAAATATCAAGAATATTGTGTTACGGTTATCCATAAGTGGTTCAACTTCGGTCATTTTTATTCCCGACCACTCATTTCAATGTTGGATCAGTTGTCTGTTTCAAAGGTCGCAAATGAGAATCTCTCTTAAGATCTTGGATGATTGATTTTTTTTTTCGTTATATATGGCCAAAAATTAACCAAGTCAGAGTACTCCCAGTGCTGGAAAAAATTCATGCAGTCGAGAGTTAAATTCGGCATCGACATCCATTTACTTAACCCTTTGATGCACAATTTTTTGTTTTTGAATCATTTTGATATATGTTTTGTGCCACGATAAATAGGGTCTTTCTCTATATAGATTTTTGAAAAATTGCGTATTTGTCGACAAAATCGGAAAAGAGTCAAAAGTGTCAAATCACTATAAAAGCTTGAAAAAATTAAATTTCATAAAACAAATGATGCAGAAAGTTAAATTGATGTGTTTTGGTCCTACGAGTCTCAATTTGACAATTGAAAAGAATGAACAAACCCACAAGATAAGAGGAGGAAAAATGTGGAATTCTGCTATATTTTCGCATTTTTTTTACAGCAGTTCATGAACAGAAAAAACTTTCCATTCAGCCAGCCGATTGTAGCCTGTAAAGTATCAAATGAAAGCTAGTTCATTTCCCTACATTTGTTTCCAAACAAGAATGTAAAAATATTCAGTGGTTTCATAGCTATAGCGTCTGGCGTATCTGGTTACTTTAGGAACTGAAATGTGATAAAGGGTTAAGTTCTTCCTCGAATTGATTTCGTTTATCACTGTGGTTGAAATCAAAGACGGTTAGTTTATTTGGATATCATGGAATAAATTTGCCTATAAAACACTGTATATACAGTTGTAATGTGTTGATCATGTTTGTTTCAGCCGTTTTCAAGTCTTCAATTGATTTTGGGCTCATTCCTGTTTTTTTCTCTGTATCTTAAATTTTTTTCATGATATCGTGGTAATACACATCGAGCAGCATGAAATATTTTTTGTTCAGTAATACAAATTATTTGAAAACAGAATTCAGTTTATGGATATATTTTGTTCAATACAATCGATTTCAAATATTGCACACAAACACAGACACGATTGAACAGTGGCGGTATTCTGGAACACAATCCGCAAAAATAATGCGGAATTATTCCGAGCGATCAATTGTATTTTGGAAGTTGATATCCAAACGTTCAATCAATGAAAAAGAGACAAATCCATATATAACGTTTGGATATCACTTCCAAAATACAATTGATCGCGCGGAATAATTCCGCATTATTTTTGCGGATTGTGTTCCAGAATACCGGCACAGGTCTCGCTTTACAAGCGATTATAAATGAACGTAATGTTGAGTTAGAGCCTTACAATATTTTGTGTGCAGTAAACACCAATAGACTCATAGCGATCAACTCTGTTGTTCGTAACACAACAGCTTGTTCACCATATAAACTAATGTAATTACAGCAACGCAGACCCGCTCTCCGAGGATT
>NW_022601658.1:0-1620 GCF_009176505.1 Sitodiplosis mosellana | reverse complement strand
GAAGAGAATTTATGTTGCACTTTTAAAAATCAAGAATATTGTGTTACGGTTATCCATAAGTGGTTCAACTTTAGTCATTTTTATTCTCGACCACTCATATATACATGATAACGCTACATCACGCATTGAACAAAAAAGTACCCTTAAAGTAAATTCTAGTCATTCTGAAATGAATTCACAACTTGAATATCCACGTACACACATAATATATACTGTGCACTCCAGCACCACATTCACCAAATTCCTTTGGTGTACACGCGCAGCGGTTTTTTCATTCCATCTGTATAAATACAAAAGTGATGTGTTCTTCGAAAATGGTTATTCGTTTATCATGCGACGTTTCATTTTTGTTAGGAACATCATCAGGCTGGGGAACAAAAGAATTTAAAATGTTTTCGAACGTATTCCATTTTTTGCTATCAATTTACACAAATTGTATCAGCTACACGTGTCCATCAAAGGAATTTTGTTATTGAGCTTCATTTAGTGTCTGAATATGATTACACTATGCAACAACAAGAGACAACCACAGAGAAGGGAACTTATTTACAAAGTTTTTTGGGGCCACTTAATCCAAATCTGGCGTTAGTTTGTCCTGGAACGTCTAGTTTTCAAGATACGTTCATTGCTTTCCGTATCAGATTTGGATTAAGTGGGCCAAAAAAACCTTGGAAATGAGTCTCCACTTTTTTGGGGAAATTTTTCTTTGAAATTTGTTGCATAGTGTTAGTAGACCTCAATTCGTAAATTCCATAACTGAAAAATACCATAATTTAAAAAATAATAATTCCATAACTGAATTATACGTTACAGTGCACGTGTCGGCTATTGGTAGATGAATGGTTTAAAAGAGGCGCCACCGCATAGTGGAGACCAAACGAATTCGAAGTATCTCTTCTCAAATTATCATTGTGCAACAGGTTAAAACTCTGTTTCGTTGGCAAATTAAAATGAATCTACTACACGGTTTGTTTTTGGTGCTATTCATCGTTGAATTTTCGGTAAGTTTTTTCTTTTCCTTTATCATTTTCATTTTTATCCAACAAAATGCGATGTTTCTGTAGAATTGAAAGTGAACACGAAATTTCTTTTTCTAGGAACTTCAAGGAAATTGTAAGACAAATTTTGTTTTCGTACACGCTTTTTATAATTCCAAGAGATTTTTCATTTTAAAATTTCAATTTTTTTTTCTAATGAACAGATGGCTTTTTCTCGCAAGCTCTTCTCAAGGGCGAAGTAATCGAAAACATGTCACAGGCAAAGTTTGTAGCTGGAATCTATGCCCCTACAAGTAAGTCAGCTTTAGAATAATTTTTATTATTTTTTTCGTGTGAATTTTCTATTCAAATATTTTGTCAATTTTGTGTGTGTTCATTTTTGCTTGTACTGAGACGAAACAATTTTATTACAGAATATTTATATCTATTCAAAGACAAGTCAACTGATGCTTATAGAGCAATGCTGTCTGAATGTACCGCATTTATTCTGTCAAAAACGGAAATTATCACGAATGCCCATTGTGTGGCTGGCGCCCCATATATTTATGTGGTAGTTGGTACGAAAGTTGCATTGGAAAAAAACCTAATCAAAGTCGAAAAAGAGAACATTGCATATCACCCT
>NW_022601657.1:0-11035 GCF_009176505.1 Sitodiplosis mosellana | reverse complement strand
AAAAAAACCTAATCAAAGTCGAAAAAGAGAACATTGCATATCACCCTTATTATAGTCATTTAATTGTTGGTGCATTTGATATTGCCAAAATTACACTGAAAACGCCGTTGAAATTCAGCGATACAGTTGGCAGTATCGAACTCGTGGATAAGGTTTACAAATTGAATAACTCATCAGAAGTGGTCACTGTCTATGGATATGGCGCGTTGAATTCACCAATGATATTGAGGCGTTGCGATGCGAACTATATATCTGATGTCGAACGGACCAACACATTCAACCCAGTTGAGACTTTGTACTTTACAACTGGCGAAGCTACGAACGATGGCAAAATTATTACACACGGCGACTCGGGTGGACCAGTCGTTTCAAAAACAAATGGCAAAATCGTGGGCATAACTATGGGTATAAATGGAACAACAAGTGGTCGCGGAATGTTCCTTCCAATTACGTCATTCCTTAATTTTATCCATGATCCAAAGGTATCTAATCTCAATGCCCCAATTTGCATTTCAATGTGTCAAAATGTGTTTTTGCTTTTATTTCAGAGCGTGAAATCACTTCCACCTTCGCTTTCACCTAACGAAGCTAAATTTATGGCCGATATAGCGGTACCGGGAAGTAAGTGTGCATTCGGAATTTGAATTAAATCAATTTATTATCTGGTTTTTAACGTCACTTTTAATCTTCATATTTTTTTTCGGCGGCGAAAGCGGAGATTTTCCATGTTTCATAAACCAATACTCATCCTGAGATATTTTTCTATTACAGAATTTCTTACCCTCACCAAGGAAGCATATGCCACTGCCGACGAAGATGTTCAAATACACTCTAATGCAATCATTTTGTCGGAAACCGAGATTTTGACCTGTGCACATAATGTGCACGGCGCCCCATATGTCTATGTAATAGTAAATAAACTATCACGCAATCCGACAAAAATCAAAGTCACCGAAGACCAAATAGAAATCCATGAGAAATTATCTGGATTCGCATTTGACGTTGCCAAGATTACACTTAAAGAACGGTTGGAGTTCACTGACAACGTCGGCAGCATCGATTTGGTGGACAAAGATTACAAATTGAATGACCCATCTGAAATAGTCTCTGTCTATGGTGATATGATATTGGATGGAACAGCGAGAACGAGACGTTTGGATATAAAGTATTTGAATAGTGCCATTTGCAAATCGAAATTGGGCGACCGATTTGATGCAAATCATTTGATGTGTTACACTTTAGATAAAAGCATGGGAACTCCCTGTTCGTTTGGAGGACCAATGGTTTCGAAAAAGAATAACAAGCTCGTGGGCATGACCATAGTTGGTTATCCTGATGAACCGGTTATTTTTCAACCGATTGCACCGTTGCTCGATTGGATCCGGAAGCCAAGGGTAGGACGTAATCAAAGAAGAAGAATATAGGCTTGAAAAAGGAGTTCCAGGCTCCTGAAAAAGCTGAATACCGTCTCTTTTGTGCCGCTGTCAATTGGTGTTCAACAAAGAACCGAATAAATTTGAAAATTTGAGAAAAATGCATTTTATTTTTCATTCGCCCATGCGCAGTTACGTGATTATCTGCACGTAAGTGTGAGCGAGATAGCATAAGTTTTGGGTATCCCAGTGAATTGGTACTACGGAACTGGTGAAATGATGGCTCGGTTTTATTCATAGCGTTTTGGTGGCGATGGACACATTATTTTTGCCGAATTCTGCTCGGAAATGCGAGTTCTGGCCATGTGTAGATTTTACCATATAAATCAATGTATAATTGCAGCCGCGCCGCGCCGCGTCGTGCTCCGAGAATTTCATACAAACCTGTCATGTAGACGGTCGTAACACAGGCAAAAATCGAAGAAAAGTTTAAAAAAATGTTTTTAGATTCTAATAGAGTATTTTGTGTGCACCGTTGGTATTATCGGCACATTGAAATTCGCGCTCCTTACCACTTAATTTTCACTCCGAAATCAAGTCACAACCAAAACCACCATTAAGATTAGTCATCATTCTAAT
Organism: Sitodiplosis mosellana; assembly: GCF_009176505.1. NCBI lineage: Eukaryota > Metazoa > Arthropoda > Insecta > Diptera > Cecidomyiidae > Sitodiplosis > Sitodiplosis mosellana. The sequence goes on along the minus strand of NW_022601657.1, from coordinate 9,023 downwards.
GGACTTGGAAGTGTATCTTATATTTTTGCTTCAATTAAAGTGAAACACGATTTCTATAGTCCACAGATATTTTACGATTCACTTTCAAGCGAACAGAATTTATGTTGCACTTGTAAAAATCAAGAATATTGTGTTACGGTTATCCATAAGTGGTTCAACTTTAGTCATTTTTATTGCCGACCACTCATTTCAATGTTGGATTAGTTGTCTGTTTCAAAAGTCGCAAATGAGAATCTCTCTTTAGATTTTGGATGATCAATTTTTTTTATCGTTATATATGACCAAAAATTAACCAAGTCAGAGTACTCCCAGTGCTGGAAAAAATTCATGCAGTCGAGGGTTAAATTCGGCATCGACATCCATTTACTCAAGTTCTTCCTCGAATTGATTTCGTTCATCACTGTGGTTGAAATCAAAGACGGTTAGTTTATTTGGATATCATGGAATAAATTTGGCTATAAAACACTGTATATACAGTTGTAATGTGTTGATCATGTTTGTTTTAGCCGTTTTTAAGTCTTCAATTGATTTTGGGCTCATTCCTGTTTTTTTCTCTGCATCGTCAACTTTTTTCATGATTACCACGATAAATATTGAGCAGCATGAAATATTTTTTGTTCGAAAATTCAAACGACAATATGAACATGGGAATGAAATAAATTAAAGTTTGATTTTCAATTGTTACTTCTGGTTCTCTGCACCCCATGTACTCGCTTGTTCAGCTGCCGTTACGAACGATTGAGATACTTCTATAACGTTGCAGCCAGAGTTCTCAATTTTCTTCACTTCTTCAATTAAATTCATTTACAAATGACTATCTTTCAATTAGAACTTGATGAAGTGGTTAAACTAGGATGTCTTTCTGATTTCTTAGGTTTAAACAAAAATGTGACTTTTTTTACTTGGGACGGCACTCAATGGAGCTCAAAACCGCGACAGTAACGAAACAGAGTAGAAGATTTCTTGCCATTTTTTTTTATAGATTTCAATTGAAATACTGATGAAATGTAAGTGAGATGCCATGGATTGTAAATGGTCGTCAAGTGAAAACATCGGTTCATAAACAAACAATTCAAAGAAAAATGTAGATTTGCGCCAGCAAAAGAATGAATTAAGCTCAACTCAAGTATCAATATTGTGTTTGAATTCAACTAGGAATGTTCAATTCCAACGAACCGTGCAAATTCCATTGAATTTCGAATGTACTCAAAGTGTCAACACTTTGCTTTAATTAGATATCAGTTTCGATGAGCTCAAAGAGACGTGTATCATTCCAAATGAAATGAAATTAATGACAACATGAACGATAGATCTGTTTTAGCGATAAATTTCAAGAATTGCAAAGACGTCATAACTTATTTCTACGAGTGTTACGATTCTCTTTGGGTCGGAAACAGTAACCAAGCAAAAGCTGTGGTGTTGAAAATAATCCAAAAATTGAACTAAATTTTCAATTCACCGGCTTGAAAATGTATATGAAGCATATCAATGTATACGACAAATTGACATTTCAGTATGATGAAATAACGTTTATCAATCAATGCTAGTCAAACCTGTGCAAAGTCAAAAGCAATAAAAGTAACTTCATCTAAATGAATGTCGATTCCAAGATGCATTCCTTGTGTGTTGCTTTGTAGAGCACAAAATAAACCAAAAGCATTTGCGATTGGATCCGTCCAAAAACTGATAATTTCTTGATACCGCTGAACCACTCGTCAACTCTTCGAAGAGTTCAAACATAGATAAAGCAAAATAACCGTTTACTTATATTTCAAACACAAAATAACCCTAATCAAAGTGTGCAAAGTCAATGGCAGCAATTGATTAAATTCATTTCATCTTATATGCATGTGTTATTTTGTTACAAATATCAGTTTCAGTTCATTTGAGTTTATCAGGTCAAATTTGTTTATTTTCAAAAGACAAGATAATAGAAGTTGATAGAAAACAAGGTGTTTTTTCCCTTCAATAATTGTTGTTTGGAAAGGAATATTTTAGGTGTGTCCAGTACTGTATAAAGTGAGTCACTTTACTCAGCTTACATTCAATCTCACACAGTTGTTTGCCGAAGACACAATGCAATTAATCGCGACTGCTATTTTCTTGGCTTTTGTTGTAAGTGGTTTTCGTATATTTTGAACGAATAATCCTCTTTTTAACAGATTGTTGATTTTGGACTAAGGGTTTCTGCTGGAGTGTTGAAACTAATGCTGACATTTTTTCTGAACACTTGAAATGGCAAGAAACATTGGGTACAGCTCGGCGTGAATGTCAAACAACGCTTCACGTGTCTGAGGATGCAGTAAGAGAACATGGACTCGGCAACCGCACCAACAGTGAGGCAACGCAATGCTTTGCCAAGTGTATATTCACAAAATTGGGAATGTTCAATGAAACGAATGGTTTTAATGAAGACAGTTCTATCGATCGATTCCGCGTGGCCATGGTTGCAAAAGAGGGTAATATCCCAAGTATCCGAGAAATAGTGGTGAAATGTGCGAGCAAAAAGATAAAAACTGAAAATGCTTGTGGATGGGCCAATCGCGGTTTTGAATGTTTCAGGAAGGAAGGATTGTCATTGGGTTAAATGATTTGGAATTTTTTTTTAATTCACTTCAAGTTCTAACTGCAACCAAACCAGCATGTTCTCAGTGAAAATTTCAACAGTACTCAGCGATGCGCGTTCCCAGAATTTTGGCTGGTACACAGCACATTTCACCAGTTGCAACTTCGGTCATATATTCGTTGATGCGAGTATAGTGTGAGTACGGCTTACCAGCGCGAACTAAGACGACAATTCACTTCGCAAGAATTCAACCGCTTCGCACACACGTTGTAACTGGTAAACCGTACACAGGAGCCATAGTTTGCTTTGATTCGCATGAACGAATGTATGACCGAAGTAGCAAATGGTGAAATGTGCTGTGTACCAGCCGATCAACTGGTGACGTGCGTCGCTGAGTAGATTATTTCGAATTTATTTGTCATTGCTAATTCATTCGCTTTTTCAACTCGAAAAATTACCAATATTGTCCAAAATGGACTTTTGTACAAGAATTTTCAAAATAAATGCAAAATTGAAAGAAAATTGAATTTATACTCCTTTTTTTAATTAGTTGTCAACGGCTGTATGTTTTCAATTACCATTCATTCTGTTTTAATCAACTGTAGACAAATCGGTGTTGCAAGAAAAATCTCGTGAAATTATTATTGTTACATTAAAATTGGAGAGCTTCTTCATTGAAAGAAAAATCCTTGTTTTACTTTTATCATTCAATTACATTTGGGGCGAACTTCTAAAGAATAAAAAAATCGATGTGTATCAGTACAATGTAATGCTTTTTTCGACTTGTCCGAATAATTTGAGTTCTTTGTGTCGCCATCCAAAGCGATCACACAACTTTTGTTAGCACAAATCTTGGCCAGTGTAGTACCATATTAGTGCAGTACAATATGTCAAATGAGTGACTGTTTGTTCGCCCAATTTGCACGTTACCAATTGAATGTTGGCACTTTAACGGCATCTAACACTGGTTTTGATTGGACAATTCGCAATGGTCCCTTGTTGTGGATCAAACCGTTCAAATGCTTGATTGAAGTATCGGCTTATCAATATTTGCGAATTTTTGTTCGCATACAGTGGTGATTTCCTGAAAACGAAATTGTAGGTTTTTTTTCTTCAACGATTTTTGGAATCAAAATAAGACAATCAATTTTGAACTATGTCGAATTAACATTTTTGGTTTTATTTTTAATTTTTGTTCATATTATGTGGGCTTATTCCTCTACAAACTAACACTTTGGTTTTATTGCTTAAATCGATCATACGTAGACAACATTGTTTATAGGTGACACTAAAGATGACTGTAAAAAATACACAAAAATGTAGTGAAATGTGTTTTTATCGTCAGTCTATATTTGGTTTTTGTTATAAAATTGAATCGAAAAACAATTTTCAATCAATTTCTATCATGTCTATGTCATTTTCAATGACTACGACGTCGTCATCGTTTGCTCCATTGAATTGGACGATGGTTGAATTGTAAACGGCCTCAAGATCCTTTTGACGATGTTCGTATTCTTCTTTTTCGCTCAATTCTTCTTTTTGGCATCCAACTATGTGGTGACTTCATTGTATTTTTCAAGAAAGGCGTTCATGCTTAATTTCATGCTGTTGCAGTATGTTCGCAGATTGTTCTTGGCGATAGAGGCTTCCTTTTGCTTTTGACAATTCGAATTTGCCCAACAAGTTGTGACCGTTTTGTTATCGAAATCTTGACCTCCCAAGTGAGTGTCACCGGCCGTTGATTTCACCACAAAGATACCATCATCGATATACAAAATATTGACATCGAAGGTACCACCACCTAATCGAATTCAAGGAAAGAAAAGAAGAGAAAAAAAACATTTTATTAGTGAATTGATCGCATGAAATTGTAAATGTAGTTTGATGGAAAAAATCAAGTCTTGTATCCAAAATGTGGCGCTTACCCAGATCGAAGATCAAAACATTCAAACTAGCAATTGCTCCGGAATTTTTGGTCGCTTGACGTTGTGCATGGTTGAAGTAGGCTGGTACTGTGACGACGGCTTCAGTAACAGTTTTTCCTAAGTAAGCTTCGGCGATTTCCTTTATCTTGGCCAAAACCATGGCTGAGATTTCTTCTGGAGAAAATTGTCGGTTTTGGCCAATTTTCGGTTTCGAATCAATATTTTTAATAGTGAATGGCCAGTGTTTCATATCGGCTTGAACAACTGGATCATCAAATCTACGGTCAATCAAACGCATAACGCCGAAAATTGTGTTGGTGGGATTTTAGTTGGCCTGATTTTTGGCAGCATCACCGACGAGAATGGTATCGGTGAATGCAACGTACGATGGTGTTGTACGGTTACCTTGTTCATCGGTTATGATTTCAACCTTTCCATTTCGAAAAACACCGACGCATGATTTCGTGGTACCCAAATCAATACCAATAATTGAGGCTGCGGCTTGAGCCATTTGAATTACCAGAAAAAACAGAAAAAAGTAAAGGAAAATTGATTAAAAGAGAGAATATTCCTCAATTACAACGAAATTTCAACACACACACACCAAATATTGATACTCACTACTACTTCTGATCAAAAAAATGAATCGAAATGAATCTTAAATTGCAATTTAAAGCAGAAACTTTTTCAAAAAACACAAGCTGTGTCGCACACAATGTATGTATTATCTATTTCATAAATTGGTACCTAAGTTGGCAATAGTGTTTTACATTGCCAAAAACGCATAGCGGTTTTCTATATCGCTTGTGCGTACACAGGAAGCAATGTAGAGCGTGTCTATTGACTCGCATTGCTACTGTGATACACACTGTCGCACGGTCGCACGAACACTTGCCCGTTGTGTTTTGTTTATGCGATGATGCTCATTGATGGATGTAACACAAATAAATATTGTCCCTTTTTTCTACTCTTCTCACTTCATTTGTTGAAACACATACATTTGAATAACATCAAAATGAATCGAGTTGACAGAAGCGCACACCTAACCGATGCACAAAAAGGAAGAATACTTTCGTTGTATCATGATCATGGCCATTCGGTTGCTGAAATTTCAGTTCTAGTGGGGGCTACGGTAATAAAACCAGGCTTCATCGTATTGCATGGATTTTTGGGAAATATTGATTTTGATTTTCAGGGAAAAACTGTTCGATTATGGATCAATCGATTTGCCGTGAGTGGCAACGTTAATAAGATCAAGCAAACTGGTCGCCCACGAACAACAACAACAATGTAAACAAAGCATTCAAACAAATACACAATATTTATATATTGTATACGGGAAAAATTGTTTTTTTATTTTGGTGCACGAAAATTATCCGTATTGCGAATGCTGAACAGCAGATCGGTGGAGAATTTACAATACACAGAGACCGCTCCAGTGCGCGCCTGTGTGTTGGTGTGTTGTTTTGAGTGGCATTCTGATTCTCAATACACATTTTGGCTACTGTGTGTGTATTATTCATATTTCTGTGCTGCTCTGTGTGGTTTTGCTTATTGCGTTGCCAACCTAACGCACTGAAATGTTCAGTTTTTAGTTTTTAAGCATCGATACCAATTTATGAAATGTATAATACACTATTGAAGACTAAACAACAAATGTCAAATCGCAATATGATTCGCCGCGAAAACTACAAACTAAACACACAGTCACTCTCTTCTCTTTCAGACGCATTCACTCCAATATAGGCTAATGGCAGCAACCGGTGACGTTGTTATGCTCTGCTCACACCAAAGCAAATATTTGTCTAAACTTGTTTACATCGATCGAAATGGCAGCAAATTGTGACTTAGTCGGTTCAATTATTTATTTGATTTACGACGATTGCAGACATGAGCGCTAAACTCACACAAACAACTTGACTTTTTGCAAGCTAAACACAATCGGAATCAGAATGCGCTATAAACGTAAGCAAAAAGTGGCCAAACTTCGTTCGTGTCAGTTGACAATGAATCCGATATACTCGCTCATTTGGGCACCAACACTTGACAACTAAATTCCATTCTTAATTTTTCAACTTTTGTTAACATGTATCATAAAACTCACTCAGTTTGCATCAAAATGATTGAATATGTGCAAAATTCATTTTGAATGTTCCATTGTGAACCCTTTACAACTATAGACATTCATTGCAGACTCCTCTTTCGATAGCCAAATTATACCGTTCACAATTCATTTTTGTCGCCTTGCTTGAATACACCATTTTTATTTTGAACATTGAACTTTATTCGAATTTGGAACATTCAACAGCAGTTAGATGTTTAATTTAGGACACACATCATTAGTGCAAATTTGGATTGTTTTAAGGAACAGTTTGCTCTAAACGTGAGAGGGTTGCATTAAAATATAATTAAAATATAATTCGGCAACTGAAGCAACGGTTTTTGGGTCTATTGTTGCACTACTGGAGTCACCATTATCACTTTGCGATGCAGCATGATAAACCTAAATAAACAACAACAATTAAGTTTTTCCCTATTTTTCACCATTGAAATTCACTCACTTGACAGATAAGTAGTAATAAAAATACGAACAAATATTTGGGATTCATCTTGCACTTGCAATATCACTGCAACTGAAAAACTCAATCTGAAGTTAATCAAAACAGCAAAAGCCTTTTATAGTCGACGATCGAATTCCAGAAATTGCAGTGCATCATAATAACTTAATCAACTTTGAAATTGTATTTTTAGAAATATTACAATTATAGATTAGGCTCAGGTTTCGGAAGAAGAGCTGTCAATTTCTCCCATTCACGATACTAGCGCCACTGAGGTATATAGCAAATCAATGTAAAGTGGAGTTTTTTTTTCTAACTAAAATACGCGGCATTTTTGAAATTTCGTACTATTTCCGCACCTTGATTAGGCTATATCACGAATCAATCGACGACAAAAGGTCATACTTGATTGGATTTCATCGCAGTCGTTGGCTTAAAAGCATGCGTTGCAGAAAAAATATCGTAAAATGTTTATTATTAGATTAAAATAGAAGACCATCTTCATTAAATTTTTTTGCTTTTATTATTAAATGACATTTAAAGTGAACTTCTGAAAAACAATAAAATCGATTTGCATAAAAAAATATTTCAAAAAAAAAATTGCAATGGCTGCATTTGGTCTTTCATTTGAATGTAACGTAGATTCATTGCAATCAACTACGCTTTGCGTTTATATGGCTCGCGTTTCCTTTTCCAACCATTGCATGGTAAAGTCATCGGCTTCCTCTTGCAAAAGCGGCTCCAAAGTATCTCTGACCGTTGCATGATAGTTGTTGATGTGGGTGATCTGTAAAAGTGAATGACAAAAAGAACTAAAATTGTATAACAGAACCGTTGAAAAAAATCATTTTTCAATGTTGTGAATCCACAAACTGAAATGGGAACGTACCTCTTTTTCGGTTAAAAGATTTTTGTTGATGAGTTTTGTGTGAATGGGGCACATTGTGACGGTTTTGAACGTGAGCGCACCACGGCCGTTGAAATTGTTTTCAACTTTTGCTGGCACAATTTGCACGATGTCCTCGATCCGAATACCAAATTGACCCGTTTCGTAGTAGCCGGGCTCTAAAACAATGAAAAGATCTCCGTGAATGAAATAGAATCAATTGGAAATTGCGATAAATCATGAAGTTTGATTGAAATCAATAGAAATCGAGTAGGAAAACTGAAATCTAGCAAAAAAAATCAAATGAAAATCGATGACACACCGTTTGAAACAAACATATTCTCTTGAAGTCCTGGGTCGTCTGGCATTGATCGATACATTCCAATTCCGATTGGGCCTTCGTGCACATTCAAAAAGTGTCCGATCCCATGACCAGTGCCATGACCATAGTCTAGACCAACATCCCAAAGCGACTTTCGTGCCAGTATATCTAAAAACATTCCCTGAAAGTAGTCATACGAAAATCAGATTTAATTCACGATCGATTGGAAAATGTTTGAATTCTTTGCGATAAATTTCAAAAGTGTATGCAGCGAAGCAGAGACAATTCATTGAAAATATGCTCACCTTCACTTTAATTGGGAACACGGCTGTTCCCATCGAAATTTGACCTTTTAATACTCGTGTGAAGCAATCGATTTGATGTTGCGTTGGTTGGCCAAAGTGCCAGGTTCGGGTGACATCTGTGGTTCCATCACTGTATAAAGAACATCAATTGAAATCATCAAATCGAAATTCAGACAAAATATTTGTGAGAAAATGATTTTTTGTCTAAATTTCTTCGAGTTTAAACCATTAAAAAACGATTGACTTACTGGAACTGCGCGCTCGAATCACATAGGTACGTAATTTCTCGCTACATTTTACATTACATAATCGCTATAATGCAACGTTGCCGAAACCTGAACGTTCTTGTTCGTTACTGCGCAATTCTTTTCTACGGTGAAGCAGACTGCTTTGTTGATGTGTATAACAATACGGGTAAAACACCGGCGCTCCGAGGTTTTCATACAAACTTCCCATGTAGA
>NW_022601656.1:0-7328 GCF_009176505.1 Sitodiplosis mosellana | reverse complement strand
GTTGTTGTTGTTGTTGTTGTTGTTGTTGTTGTTGTTGTTGTTGTTGTTGCGGTTGTTGTAACGGCCATTTCGGTTATTGTTTTGGTTGCGGAAATTACCATTACGATTATTACGCTGGTTTTCGAATTTGCGCATTGCCAATATTTGAGCCTCTTGCTTAGTGTTATTTGACTCGATGATGAACTTCGCAACTACCTCTTTCGGATTTGAGAATTTGGTCGAAGCTAAGACCGATTTAACAACATTGTTTTGCGCGTTTGAGCGACATAATTCGACGATTTTGTCAACAGTCATCTCCTCAGCTTTCGCTAATGGAATTAGCTCACTTACTAAAGCGCGTCTGAATTCGTCGGCAAGTTCATCAGCTTTTTTCGAAAAATCTTGAAGGTTGCAACGGTCGGCGCGGAGAGCCATCATCCGGCCTTCGATAACTTTAGAACTTTCTGTTTTGATTTTTTCTTTCAATGCGTTAGTGATTTCAGCGATTGTTTGGGGATTTCGTGGTATTATTTCCGATGCATAACCCTCCAATTTTGTCAAAATAAATTTTCGCAACATGGTCAACAATCCAACGTCTGCTTCAGCCATTTCTTCCATCAATTCAATTGATGCCAAAAATGGTTCAAGACCACGAGGTTCACCTGAGTAGCTTTGACGAATGTGTGTCGCCACTAGCTTCAAGTACTCTGGCCTTGATAACACCATATTGTCGACGTTTTCTATGTCACCGTTCTCGTTAAAATTATCTCTTCCGTTAGGTGGTCCGTTGGGTGGTACGGTTACGTTTGTATTCCCTAACGTTTGTAAAATCTCTTGTGGTTGTGTATCATCTGTCACCCGAGCTGTTTCTGTCTGATTTTGAATAATATTTCCTGTTTGATCGACAATTGGTTCCGTTCGATTCGCGTCAGCTGGAGGCAAATTTGGGTAAAGATTGTTATGATTTGCTGTTTCGTTAGTAGGTGTATTTTGTGTATTAACAGATGGTGTTGTGACAGGAGTGCGTGAAACGGCACCAGTGCGTGGGCCACACGCTGGTCCTACTGTTGGCGTTGCAGTTGTAGTTGTTGTAGTTTGTGCATTTGTCGATGATGTTGTAGTTGTTGTAGTTGCCTGTTCTTCTAATACGAGAAAATCTTTGGACTTATTCAGATCGACGTTCGACACAGGAGCACATGGTCTACTCGATGAAACCAAATCAGCTTTTATTGTGTCCAGTGGGTTTGTTGTCCAGTCATAGTGTAGATGTAAGATATTGAATGCTCGTTTTGTTGTTGCTGCAAGTCCCTCTGATCGTCTGTTAAATGTCTCTAAGTCTTTGGGATTGTTTTTTATGCTGTCATATGTATTTCTAAAATAGTTAGCTACGTAGTTGTGTTTGACGATAATGTTTCTCCTATATCCCTTATATAATTCGTCGTTTTTTGTTAATGCTCGATATTCGTATTGTCTGATTTTGTCAAATTCTTGCGTGAATGATTCTGACAGTAACTTATATTCAGCGTAATCGAACTTGTGTGACATTACTTAAGAATTTTACGATAGAGAACAACAAAATTTAATTTAATTTTTGACGCATTTTGAAGAAAAAACCATTTTAAATCCACGATAAAAAAAAATTTTCTTTCAAAAAGTTCAAAATTATTCGTTTAAATTAAAAAAATTAAAAAGAAATTAAAAATGAATAATTATATTTTTTTTTTGTTGAATTCCACCCTACTATACTTAGTTATTAATTAAAATCATGCCATACTATAGTCGCTATGACTTCAATTATTTATTTCTTAAGTATAACGCCCTACTATACTGGTTATTAATTAAATAAAAATAACGCTCTACTGTAGTTTGTTACTTGTTCGTGGTGTCACATATCCTTCCACGCGCGTTGTCCGTATGCCCATATGATTGCTATGTATCACTCGATCGTTGTTCTCTGTTGGCTCATACACTGGTTATGTATCGCTTGATCGTCGTTTTCCGCTGGCCTTTTCGCGTGTTATGTACCGGTCGATCGTCGTTGCTCTATATGTTCGTATGCTTGCTTATTTACTTGGTTCTGTTTACGTTTCGCTGATGTATGCAGTGTGTAAAATGTAACTTTCATGCAATTGTCCACTATTAGGCACCTTAAAATTTTATTTGGAACTTTCGTATCGAATTTCATTTAAAATTGTCTTTTCGTTCGATTTTTCAATGTTCATCTTTTTTCCAGTAGTCTCTTTGACTGCACTTTTTGATTATGTTTCACTCGTTATAATGAATATAGTTCAATTTCGATGTACTATTTTTTATTTTATTTGTCGTCTATTTTGTCGTTTACACTGTTTATGCTTCACTCAATGCGGCTGCGGGAACTTTTGATAATGAAAATGTCTCACTTTTTTTGTTGGATCTGCATTTGAAAAAACACACTACGGCAACAGCGATCACAATGAGTGTAATAACTACCACTACCAAAGAAATGATGATGACTTCTAACGCTGAGATTCCTTTTATATCCGTACTCATGACGTGTATTTCATTTTTCAATTCATTATTTGTTTTATCGTCGTTAGTTTGAAATAGCCAATTTGATATTGAGGTTCCCACGAATGAGCCGAAAGCTGCTATTCCTATGATAGCTCCAATTGCCAATGCTTGTGCCATTTCTTTTAGTGTTTTTACTTCATGTTTTTGATAATTTTCCATTTGCACTTAATTACTGTTATTATTTGCTATTTGCTATTCACGATTTATTGTTATTGATTGCTATTTATGGTGTATGGTTCTTTTGCCTCGGACTATCGCCATATAAAGGTATCAATATGTAGTATGTATGATACTATGTGCAATACTGTGTGTGCACGTGTGAGTCTGATATATGTAATGAGTGCAATCAAAGACGATGTGTTGAGTGTGAGGTGCGACGACAGACTAACTGTCGTGTGTCTTTATTAACATATTCATGTCGCATATTACACCTCCCTTTTTTTACAATTTTTTTTTTAAATGGAATTAAAGCCAACTTCTTTAAAAAGGGGGGTGGCCTAGTTCCCTAGTTCCCTGTTTTTTTAAAAACTTTAATTTTATTTAAAAAAAAAATTACAGTTGTTTACTGTCGTTTTGCTATTTTTTTTTTTTTCTTTTACCTTTTTTTTTTGTTTTAATTTTTTTTCAATTTATATTTTTTCAATTGATTTTTAATGAACTTACTTTGTTTAACAAAAGATAAATTCTATTTTTATATGAAAATTTACTGTTTAAAAATGATAAAATAATACTGATTTGTTTTGTTTAAAATAATAGAAATGAAAATGATAAAAATTATTGAATTATTTTGATTAACATAGTAAAAATTGAAAATGTAAAATTAACCTAGTTTTAATTTACCTTTAAATTTAACGAAATTGAAATTGAAACTTATTTTATTTTGATTATATGCTTTGATTAACAATTTATATAGTTCAAGAAATGAAACTTATCTACTATATTGATTATGAATGCTCTTATGCATAAAACTTAGCTGTTCGATTTTTATGGACTTTTATAGTCTTTTTCTTACTGTCTATTGCTGTTACGTTTTCGTTGTCTATCTCAGTCACTACATATGGTCCCCTGTAAATTGGATCAAGTTTGTGTCCTGAGTCGTGTCTAACTTTAATCATGTCTCCTACCGTCAAGTTTATTATGTTTATTTTTTCGTCATAGTGAGATTTCATGTCTTGTTTGTACTTCGTTAGAATTTCCCTTGCTTTTAAGTTTGTCTTCTGAAGTCTCAGTTTCAATTCACTGACGTAATTGTCAACATTATAGATTGGTTCGATTGTCTCGAATTTGTCCATTGGTAAATTAGCTTGTCTTGCAAAAACCATTTCGAAAGGTGTATATTTGTGTTTCAGAGATGAGTTTGGGGTTGTGTTATAACAAAATTGGAAATATTTTGAATAAGTGTCCCAATCACCGTGATTTTCGTCTAGATAAGATCTTAGATAAGCATTTAAAACGCGATGGTTACGTTCGATTGTACCAACTGTTTGATGATGATAGGGTGTCGAGAAATCGTGCTTGATATCCAGTAGTTTAGCTAATTCTGCGAATACTTGATTCTTGTATTCGGTTCCAAGGTCTGTTCTTATGGTTTTCATTACACCAAAGTTCAAAATAAAATTTTCTAGAATTGCTCTTGCTGTTGTTCGAGCTTCTTTGTTTGGAATCGGAATTATCGTGAGATGTTTTGTTAGATCACACATGATAGTTACGGCGTATTGGTTGTCATACGTGGATTTACTTAGTGGACCAATAGTGTCGACTATAACCACATCGAATGCTCTTTGAGGCGTTGGTGTTATTTTCATGGGCTCTTTGGTGTGTGTATGGATTTTTGTTAGTTGACAATTCGGACATGTTTTTACAAATTTGGCAACGTCCTTTGACATGCCCTTCCAAAAATATTTTGAGCGAATTTTCGCAAAAAGGCGATTTCTGCCACAATGTCCGCCTACAATCTTGTCTGAGTGATAACGATTGATGATTTCCATCTTTTTCTCTTCATCGTAAATACGAATAATTGGATTTCGTAGTATGATTGTGCACTTTTCTAAAATTTGTTGCCCGACACTCTTGAACTCTTCAATTCTGCACATGGTGAAGATAGTACTGTTCAGAGGTAAATAAAACGTGTCAATACCAGTTTCCAATGCTTTTAATTGCAATGTTACGAAGAATTTCTCTAGTGAAATTCGGTCCGATGAAATCATGGTAGACATATCAAAATTCATCAAAACTTTCTTGTTTATGCGCGCTTCTAATTGGGCATTTTTCTTTACGAGAATTGTCGGAATTTTCCGATCAGAGCAAGAATTGTTGTCTTCATACACGCTGAGCTTTTGAATTTCATCTTTTTCAATGTTTTGTCGCGACGCTTTCTTTTTTGTCATTGATCTCGTTAATACATTTATGTGAGCCAGATTTTGATGACAATCCCTGAGCTCATCGAACGACATTCGGCTGAGTGCATCAGCCACTACGTTTTTGCTACCTTTGATATACTCGATATCGAATTGGTATTCCTCCAAATCCAATCGGATTCTCAAGAGTCTTTGAGATGGATTTTTGAGGTTAAACAGATACACTAGTGGTTTGTGATCTGTGCGTACAAGGAAGTGCGTACCATAAACATAAGGTTTAAAGTACTGTATCGCATAGTAAATTGCCAAAAGTTCCAATTCAATGATTGGTTTGTTGCGTTCAGCATTGTTGAAAGAACGTGAAGCAAAGCTGATTGGTTTTTCTGTGCCATCGTCTTGAATTTGACTAAGTACAGCGCCACAGCCTTTTACACAAGCGTCAACCGTGAGAATGAATTTTTTTGTGAAGTCTGGATAAGCTAGTATTGTGGGATTAGCTAGAGCGGTTTTGATTGCCGTGAAGGCGTTTCTACTTTCTTCGCCCCATCTAAATACTGCTGACTTCTTTGTCAAGTGGTTAAGTGGTTGTGCTAAAATGGCAAAGTTTTTAACGAATTTGCGATAGTAATTTGCGAAAGCGACAAACCGTTTGACAGAATCTTTGTCATTTGGTTCTGGATAGTCGTTAATTGCTTTCAATTTTTCACTGTCTGGAAGTATTCCTTTTTCGATACACTTATGTCCCAAGAAAATGACTTCCTTTCTGAAGAAATTACACTTGTACGGATTAATTTTCAAATTGTATTTACGTAGTGTTTCAAACACAGTGCGTAAATTTTTCATGTGATGCGATTCAGAACAACCGATCACGATGATGTCGTCGATATACAAGAAAGCTGTTCCAGCAGGGATGCCGCTGAAAGCTATGTCCATCATCCTCGAAAATGAGTTGGGACTGACATTCAAACCGAATGGTACGACTTTCCATCGAAAGCTTCCATCGGGAGTCGAAAAAGTTGTAACGTCTCTTGATTCGATTGAAATTGGAATCTGATGAAAACCCGAGAATAAATCGATAACGCTAAAGTGTTTGGCTCTACCTAGACTGTCTAAAATATCTTCGATGCGTGGCAAAGGGTATTTGTCAGCAATGAGTTTTTTGTTGACAAGCCTATAGTCAATGCAAAGTCTCATTTTTTTCTTTTCACCTGTTCCCTTCTTTGGAACCAACAAAATTGGACTGTTATATTCTGCAGAACTTGGCTCAATCAGATCGTTCTTCTTTAGCTGTTCGACTTGCCTAGCGATCTCTTCTCTCTGGCTAAATGGCAGTCTGTAGTTCTTCACATATACAGGGTTTTTATCTTTTAATCGAAATTTTTGTATATAGAAATTATTCTGAGTAATTTTGTCTGTTTCCAGAGCGAAAATGTCTTGAAATTCCTTACAAAGAGCTAGTACTTTATTTCGATATTGTTTTGGTGTTTTTTTCTCAATTTCTTTGATCAATGTCTGTATTCGTTTTTTATCTTTTTGTATTTCATCAATTGTGTGTATTTCGTAGTCGTCCAAACTTTCTGACTTGACTTCATTCAGTTTCAGAATTTGCACCTTTGATGTTGTGTTAATAATTCTGACCATGGGATTTTGTGAATCTACAAGTGTTCTTGCAATCATCACTCCATCCGCAAGTGTCTGAGAGTCTACCAGTCGTGTTCCCTCGACACGTGCCTTTAATCTTACTTGTCTAATGACTTCACATCGAGATGGTATCACAATTGTGTCGTGATCCGGGCCGCCTTGAATGGGAATTTCGACCAAATCACCGTCATAATCGAATGTGAGTGACATCGTGTCGTAGCTAATATTACACCGATATTGTTTGAGAAATTCCTTTCCGATAATTCCATCTGCACCGATATTAAAATCATCGGGCACCACGTGAAAGGTCAGTGGTATCATGACGCCATTTTGAACGATATGAGCATCAATGGTGCCCAAGGATTCTATGCGTCCGTTGGTAACACCTGTTATGTCGATTGTCTCACCACTATCAATTATACTCAAATCGCTAATACATTTCTCTTTTAAGATTGATATATCTGCTTCTGTGTCGACGAGGTATACGTTTTCACCATTCGTCACGTCGGTTTCTAACACGATGTAGTCAGAAAAGTTTGGGTTTAAAGAATGAATGTGTCTTTCTATTGACTGGCGTCTCCCAGGGTGCTCTGGGTCGCCGTCACGTTTTCCAAATGTCGCACGTTACGGTTATTATTATTACGATTTTGGTTGTTGTTGCGATTACCGTGATTATTGTTGTTGTTGCGGTTGTTGTTGCGCCCGTTTCCATTACGGTTGCCACTATTGCCGCGATTATTGTTGTTATGACCGTTGTTGTTGTTGTTGTTGTTGTTGTTGTTGTTGTTGTTGTTGTTGTTG
>NW_022601655.1:0-18149 GCF_009176505.1 Sitodiplosis mosellana | reverse complement strand
CACTCAATATTATAGCGACATCTATTATTAAAATAGCTTGTAGTAAACGCATTCATAGCAGTGTACAAAATGAATGTGCCAGTACTACAAGGGAACTTAATAGGAAACATCGCAACTACAGGGAAATGCTATAAATGCATTTACTACAAGCTATTTTAACCTTCAAACCGTGAAACCTATTTTATAACGTTGTTCGTGAAACCGGTGCCTGAGTGCCCAAAGTGCATTTTTGTATGAAAACTAGAGTGTGATAAAAGATAAAAGATTTGTGTCTTGAGCAAAGTTATAGAGCATGTCAATTACTAAAATATTCTTGCAAACACTATTCCGTTATCTCTTAGTTCCGCGAAAAACCGCCAAAAACGCGAAAAACGCGAGATTTTCCATATCATTTTTTACAGAACTGATAAGAGATAAACAAGTTGGTGTCTTCAGGAATGTTGTAGAGCTCAACTCTTTCTACAGCTTTGCTTAAGACAGATTTCCCCTAACTCTTATCAATTACGCGAAAAATGACAAGTGAAAAACCCGTATTTTTCGCGGTCATCTGCGGTTTTTCGCGTATTTTGCGCAACTGATAAGAGATAAGAGATGTCTGTCTGGGACAAAATTGTAGAGCGGGACAAGTACTACAATATTTTCGAAGATTTTATCTCCTTATCTCTTATCAATTATGCGGAAAACCGCGAAAAACGCGATTTTTATGTTATCATTTTTCGCGTAACTGATAAGAGATAACAAGTCAAAGTCTTCGGGAATGTTGTAGAACTCAACCTGTTCTACAACTTTGCTGAAGACAGATATCTCTTATCTCTTATCAGTCCATTAAAAAATTAGATACAAAAAAACGCGTCTTCCGCGTTTTTTGCATATTCCGCGGAACTGATAAGAGATAACGGATTAGTGTTTGTAGAAATATTGTAGTACTTGACATGCTCTATTACTTTGCTCAAGACACAAATCTTTTATCTCTTATCACACTCTAGTTTTCATATAAAAATGCACTTTGGGCACTCAGGCACCCGATTCACGTATAGCGCATCACACATGCTTATGCACATATGTGATGACGTAGTATGCGTATGTGAGTATTTCAGCGCAATTCATGTAGTCAAGTGTTCAACAAATCGAACCATCTTTGTGTAAATCATTTATGATGAAAAATGATAAAGATATAAGTGTTTAAAGTTGGTCTTGGGCACTCAGTGCCCAATTCACGGTTCTAAGGTTAATAATAGATGTCGCTATAATATTGAGTGTGTTCTTACTAAAAAGGAAAACAGTTTTATTTTTTTCATCGATCTGTGTTATTTTTCAGGTCACAAGAATGTTGCTGAACTTCTCATCCGTAAAGGAGCCAATGTTAATAGTGAAAATACTGCGAAAATCACACCTCTTCATTTAGCTGCTTGGAATGGTAATAATTGGATACTTGTCTTTACCAAATAGAATATTGAATTGATCTTATTTATCGATCAAAATTACTTTTTAGGTCATAGGAGTGTCGCTGAACTTCTACTCAGTAAAGGAGCCAATTATGAAATGGGAAATAATTGGAATTATGAACCCCTCCATTTAGCTGCTCGGAATGGTAATAATTGGATACTTGTCTTTACCAAATAGAAGATTGAATTGATCTTATTTATCGATCAAAATTACTTTTCAGGTCATAAGAATGTCGCTGAACTTCTACTCAGTAAAGGAGCTAATTATGAAATGCATAATTTTTGGAATAATACACCCCTCCATTTAGCTGCTACGTATGGTAATGTTGATTATTTGTTCTCACTAAATTGGAAAACGGTTTTATTTTTTTCATCGATCTGTGTTATTTTTCAGGTCACAAGAATGTTGCCGAATTTCTCATTGGTAAAGGAGCCAATATTAATAGTGAAAATATTGCGGAAGACACACCTCTTCATTTAGCTGCTGAGAATGGTAATAATTGGATACTTGTCTTTACTGATAGAAGATTGATTTGATTTTATTTATCGATCAAAACTACTTTTTAGGTCATAGGAGTGTCGCTGAACTTCTCATCCGCAAAGGAGCAAATGTAAATGTTAAAAATGATTCGAATGAGACACCTCTTCAAATAGCTGTTAACAATGGTAAAGCTGACTAAATAAGATATAGCTTTGATCTTTTTCATTGATCTGTATTATTTGCAGGTCATGATGATGTCGCCAAACTTTTTAAAAGTAAAGGAAACAAAATAAATATTGCAGAGCAATGGAATAGATTCATTGGCTGCTAAAAATGGTAATGTTGCAAATTCTTTTTCACAAAATAAGACATTTGATTGATCTTTTTAATCGATGTGTATTTTTCAGGTGGCGAATAGCTGAACCAATTTAGCTGAATAATCGGATGATTTCCTTCGATTCCCCTTTTCGATTGTAGTGTAGAATTAATTTCAAAACATTTTTTCGTCCATCTATGACCATACCAACCAATATTGTTGCTTTGTTGGACCATCGATTAATATTCTGTCAAAAAACAGCTCAAGTTATTTGTCTTTTTAATTGCTTACGATATAGGTATGGATTAAATGTTTTTCGTCTAAAAAATGTGTAAAATCGTCTAAAAAAAATATAAAAATCGTCTAAAGAAATTGAGAAAATCGTCTAAAAGGTGTCCATATTTTTTGGGGTGAAAATCGTCTAAAGAATTGTGAAAATCGTCTAAAGGAATTGCGAAAATCGTCTAAAAAAACCACCGCAGAAATTTCAAACGAAATCAAAAACATCATAAAAAATTCTGATGAGCAAATACCACATGGCTGGAGAGTAGGTCAGCCTTGCTTTGCTATGTTCGAAGATGGAGCTTCAATCAATAAAATCAATACAAATGGTTCCTGCCAGGTAATCAATTGTTATGATTTTTGAAGATTTGACAAATCTCATCTGATTTAACAAATCTCATCGCAGTATGTAAAGAATTGCTAGAGAAAACCTATTCATTTAATCCACAGATTCACTTCGTCGATTTCGGTAATGAAATGAATACCGAATTGTTTAGTCTTCATAGAGCTACCGATTTTGGTGGGGTGCCCATTTTGGTGAATCGGGTTTATATATCGTCTCTGCATATCAAAAATCAAGAACTATCCACAGCAGTATTGAAAGAATTCGAGAATCAAATGATTTACCTTGTAGTAAACATTAATATTGATAATGTTAATGTCCAAAATTTGAATATTCTGCCATGTTCAATAACTGTGGAACATCTAAATTGTGATTTCACACAATGGTTGGCCCAGAACGGCTTCGGATTTGGCATTGGTCTAAACAATAATGACAAAATTCTATTCGTTTGATAAAATAATTAACTGATCAAAAGCAACTAAAAAAATGTTTTTCAAATTCTTTATTTTTTTGAATATCGTGATTCAAGCCAGAAAAACAATTTGGACTTTTAGACGATTTTGACATTATTTTAGATGTTTTTTACACACATAAGAATATGAGCATTTTTTAAACGATTTTAGCAATTTCTTTAGACGATTTTTTCAATTCTTTTGATGTTTTTTTAAATTCTTTAGACGTTTTTCTAACATCTTTAGATGACTTTTACCAAAAAAATTGGAAATTCAAATTAGATGGTTTTACTAATTCTTTAGACGATTTTCACCCAAAAAAAAATATTGACACCTTTTAGACGATTTTCTCAATTTCTTTAGACGATTTTCGTAATTTTTTTTGACGATTTTCTCAATTTCTTTTGACGATTTTCGTAATATCTTTAGACGTTTTTTGCAATATCTTTAGATTCGAAATGAATTATTTCTTTAGACGATTATGACATTTTTTAGACGTTTTTTCAAAATCTTTAGACGATATTCAAGCCAAAAAAATAAAATAGGGATTTTAGACGATTTCGACATTTTTTTAGATGATTTTTGCATTAAAAAAAAAATTGAAACTTTTTAGACGATTTTCGCAATTTCTTTAGATGATTTTTCTATTTTTTTGACGATTTTATCAATTCTTTTGACAAATTTTTTAGACGTTTTTTTCACTTTTTTTTAGACGTTTTTCTAATGAACCATATAGGTATTGGTATGGAGTGGAAATTTTTCTTAAAATTTTTGTGACCTTAACGTGCATCCATGCTAATTTTGAACGCGATATGTATGCCGTAGGCAAAATCCAAGAATGAAAATAAATATACAGAATCCATATAAATAAATCTGAATGTTCGTCTCTGTGTCAGTATGTCGCGAGTTATCTCTCCTTTTGTTGATTCATGGCTCCTTGGTGATTAACATTGGCTCCTTTACGGATGAGAAGTTCAGCAACATTCTTGTGACCTGAAAAATAACACAGATCGATGAAAAAAAAAACTGTTTTCCTATTTAGTTAGAACAAATAATCAACATTACTAAGGCTAACAAAAATATTTATTTAAAAAACGTCATTTTCGGCGTATTTCATAGTTTTCACTTGAATGGTAAAAGATAGAGACGTGATGTTTTCATCAATGTTGTAGAGTTTGACAAGTTTTATAATTGTCACGAAGACTCATATTCCATATTACTTTTCCGCAAACTTTGTTTGTATGGAAAAGTATTGGTTTTACTAGCCAAAATTTCATGACATCTCCTCTTTCGAACCACTATAACGTCACGCCAAACTTGAAAAAGCACATATCTGTACACCAGGCAATGTAGATGGGAACAAATCCTATCGAACAAATCCTATCTGCCTCCAAAAACATGTTGTTTACTATGAAAAATGTGTAAAATAGTGATGTGCGTATGGCATCGTCCGCGTTCGCGTCCGCGTTTTTCGTTCGCCGATTATCTCAAAAAGTTGACATGATAATTGAGATCTGTAAAATCCAAAAGTTTTGGCATGTCGAGACAAAGCTTCGGATTGATTTTGAGCCCATTCTGATTTACCAATTTCGTACCATAAGCCTCCGACTGAGGACCTGAAAAACCTCGAAAAATGACACTTTTGTACGGGAAGTACCCGAAAAAAGCATTTTTCAGGGTTTCGATCAAGGCAAACTGCCATTTTTTTGCAAAAATAATGGGAGTCTGTGAACAACCGAACATCCACTTGCCCATAAATTTGGTCCAAATTCAACATTTCTTGAAATTTTCCTCGAAAAATAGACTTTTGTATGAAAAATCACACAGAAAGTCAACCGAACACCTACTTGCCCATAAATTTGGTCCGAAATCAACATTTCTTGAAATTTTTGAAATTTTGTTCGAAAATGACACTTTTGTATGGAAAATGGTCGAAATAGTTATATTTTAAGGTCAAAAATGCTATGAAAAAAGGGTCCATTGAAATTTTGGTTAAACATAAAGCGGGAGGTAAACTAGATTGCTGCGGAGCGGAAAAGTTTGGATTACGTATGTAATTCGTTTTTTTTTCTTTCGGTTCGCTTGGTGATAAGTTTCGTTGTTTTTTTATTGTTGTTTCCCATGTATTTTCGTGGCTCTCTGAATCGGTCTCCCAATTCCAGGATTTTTTGTTAATGGGTGGTGAGTTAAGAATCATATTGGTGTCTTTTTTGTTGCTCATCGTTTCGTTGTCGCTTATTTCCACAATTTCATTTACTGGGAGGCAGTTTATGTTCTGAATTGTGAAAATGTCACGCGATGTAATTCCAATTTTATCACCGTTTTTTTATATTTTAACTGTAGACACTGTTTTTCCGTTGACCGATGTGCCGTAAGATGAATTGTTGATTAATATTGGTGTTTTATCGTCCAGAGAGATGGTGCAATGAAGGCGACTGGCACAGGTATTTTTTATCAGGATGTTATTTTTTGAGCTGCGGCCTAGTTTCGTTTCGGGAGAGAGGAAGTGTTTTTCTCCATTTTTTTCGATGAACCAAATTTTACTTTGCATTTTGGTGATGGTTTTTTTGTTCACTTTGTTGTTGTTCTTTTGAGCGAGAATTTAAAATTGATTGAATTTTGTCTATTTGTTCGGTTATTTATACGTTTTAGTTTGTTTCAAAAGGACACTTGATTGGAATTTTTTGTCAGATTTTTTTTTTGATTGTAGATTTTCTTAGTGTTTTCACATTTTATGAGAACTGGCTACTTTGGTAGTTTTTTTGTTTAATGAATTAGGTTGATTTTTTCTTCGAGATCTTTCATTATTTTTTCGGTTGATTGATTCGCATTTATTACTATGATTTGGCATGGCCAATGTGCATTGCCCCGGATGAGCCAGCCATCATAGAGCCTGTTTATCAATTCGATGCAATCTATGGTGACTTTTTTCTCTTCTTCGCGATTTCTTTTTTTCATTCTCTCGTATGCAGTCTCAGGGGTGGTTCTTAGGTAGATTATTGTGTTGAGTCTGATTTTTACCTTCAACATGATAAATTCGAACCAGTTTTGTAGGATTGACAAGTCGATTTCTTTCATAGTTTGTAGGATTCGTTGTGCCCCATAAATATGAACCGTGTGCTGAATATACTCCTTTCCATGATCTTCAGTTTGCCTGGGCTTGTGTGGTGTTCTGTCATTGTTAGTAATGCGTATGATTGAAATGAGGTTGTCCATTCCTTTGGTTGTTTGTACAGTAAGTCGAGTAGATTTGTATTGTGTATATTCTTCCATTTTTCCAATGGTTCAGATAAGGTAAATACATCTGGTGTGCCCATTTTTTTTTAATATCTCAATTAGGGAAGACTTCCCAGCGGCAATGTTTCCTTCCAATGCAATTGTTCTCTTTTTTCCTCTGTTCAAAAATTCCCTTATTTTGGGGTATTTTTCTGGGTTTGTTGTGAGTGGCCAGTCAGTCATCATGTTTTTTTTTTGATATTCAATTTAAATACGTTAAAGTGAGGTGAAGAATAATTAGAATTTTTTTCTTTGTGGATGACTTGTTGTTCGAATATGATTTTGTCTTGTCTCTTTCTTCTTTTATCATTAGTCTTGAACGATCTTTTTCCGCGGTTTTTCCAGCCTTCTGGTGTTTCTTTTTCTCTCCAAAAGTAGCTTTCGTTGTCGGTTTTTCTTTCTTCTTCTGAGGAAGATTCAGTTAATTCGGTTAAAGCTTTTTGATGTTGGAGGTAGGCACATTCGTTTCGATCGTGGTTTTCATTATTCACGTAGTGTTTGCACCCAATACAAGGTTTGAGTGGTTTTTCTTCGTTGGCTTTTTCTCTAAACGTTTTTAAGTTGAATGGCCGGAATTTTAATTTGAATTCGTTTTCCATTGTGCTTAGTTGTGTAGTTTCTCCTTCTTCTTCCTTTCTTTTTTTGAAAAGCGTCATTCCCCCAAGTGATGGGACTAATTGTAGATGGATGTTTTCCATGGTGTCCATTGGTGTGTTGTCCTGAGACATTTTTTGTGTGTTTGACTGCCTGGGCTCGCCAGTGAACTTTGATTATGATTATCAAGGAGTTTTGTCAGTTTCCAGTAGATTTCGATAATTTCTATCAGAGAACTTTGTCAGTTTTTCAGGCAAAGACAGTTTTTCTTTAGATTTTTATCAGTTTTATTTTAAATAGATCAGAGGAGGAGACAAGACTGATCCTACCTTTACAGTTTCTTGCTATTTATAGTAATGTTCTAATGATTTTCTTTTCAAAGCTACTGGGAGAATACTTTGATTTAGAGAATAATCTAGCCTACTTGTGATAATAATATTTATATTTTATAATCATCTTTTCACTATGCTTGTTTGTCAATTATTTTAATATCGATTGCTGTGATTGGAGATAATGAAAATGTTTTATGTTCACTCGCGCGCTCGTTCGGTCCTGTGCAGCTGCCCGCCTTTGCCAACTGTACCATTTTTTGATATTATTACCAATGGAATTGGTTCAGTTGTGTACATTTACATTTTTAGCACATTTTAGCACAGTTTAGTACCATTTAGTACGATGTGCTGCCTCCTAGAATTGTTAGGAATCGCTGGAAATGCACTAGGACCATTTTTCCAAATTTAGTGCAATTTAGTACAAATTAGTACAGATTAGTACATTTTAGTACAGTGCGCTGCATAGCTCTGGTGAAGTACTAAAACTTTGCTTCAGTAATCAATGCTTTATTTGCAACGGCTGAGAATTTATAGGTTTAGATATTGAAAAAATTGAAAAATTCACACCTGTCAAAAAATAACGGTAAATCATGAAATTGCAAATCGCACCCTAGAAATGAAATTAAGTGACCATAAGCAATCCACAGCAAAAAGAAAATCAAAAAAATATTCATATTCCAAAAAGTTCTGTAAAGTAAAGTTAAGCCGAAAATTCTTATAAATTTCCTATGCAAAATCTGAATAAAAGCTGAACGCTATGAAAACGGTGCGGAAAAGTTCATCTTACGGAGGTAAGACTATTTATTTTTGTCTGGAATTGAAATACAATTTAGGTTTCAATGCATAAACAAGAGAATAATAGCCATACTATCTGATTACATTAATTGAATTGTGAAGAAGAGACAATGTGATATAAAAATAGCAGTGAGACAATGATTAAAAAAAGAAGTACTTGTGGCGGCACCTAGCGAGTCCATAGAACTTTCATATAGTTTGTTTATTGAAAAAATGGTAGGAGAAAATGTGGAGGGGAAGCAGTTTATTCAATGTATAAGCATACACGTTCCACTCGCCAGGAGGTAGTGTAAACTGACTTTTCGATGACATTCAATATTAAAATATGCAAACATTGTCGCACTGAAAATAGAAAACAAAGTGAAATGATTTAATTTATTGCCAAAATTTGCAATTTACTTTTAAATGATGCTTGAAATAGTCTATATTCCAATGCAACTCAACGAAATAAGTAATAGGAATAATGCTTACGTATGGTTCAAGAACAAAATATTGCGTTTTAATTAAATAGAAAATACAATTTAGATGTATGATTTTCTTGCGATTATCGGAACAATCGAAATTAATTTGATAGTCAAGCCTGTGATTTGATTTTCTAGTGAAAAAAATCAATTACATGCACCAAGAGATGAATTTCTTATCGATTGTGATTCGACAGATATGGAAATGTGACAGCACAGAAAAATTCTATTTCGTTTAGAGCTGCCGCCGCCGTGGCGCTGTTTGTTCAAATGTCAAGCGGAATGTAGGTTTTCATTGAATTCGAACCAATGTCATTTCAAAGTAATTTACACTGAAATTCCGAATAGATTTCATGATTAAAATACTGAATTTTCAGCGGCTAAGCCGCCTTTTTGTTGTTTATTTTATTTTTCGAAAAATACATCAACATCTGACCTTCAACGAAACTTTTTTAACAGAAATATACCAATAAATTCAACTTTTGTTTTTGTTTTTGAAAATGAATTCAAAAGAGGTAAAAAAATGAAATATCATGATATGGCTTTTTTAAAGCGTGTGTTGTTCGGAAAAATACATATAGAGCTGATCTTCAAAGAAACTGTTTCAAATTACAGAAATATAGTAGAAATTTCAACTTTTTTGTTTTTGAAAATCAACTCAAAAGAGGGAAAAAAATGAAATGGCTTTTTTTGTTCGAATGTTCGTTCATCCCTAAGTGCGGCGAATGCGAACTGCGCCTGTTGAAACTGCGTTACAGTACGGACACTTAACTGGTTGTGGTGGTTCTTGGTCTTCGTTCAGCTCGATGTTTGCCTCGTCAAACTGCTCGTTGTTTGTGATCTTGTAGACTTCGTAACACTCCATACAAAAGAATTTGTGTCGACATGGTAGCAACGCACAGTCCTTATCCCGTACAAAACACACGCGGCACAAATCATCGTCATTTGCTGTGGTTTCAACATGAATCGATGCATCAGTGGCAACCTCATTCAATACATCGTTCAGAACATCATCTTCGTCGAAGTCGAGAACCGAGAGATGTTCAAAGTTAAGCATATTTTCGCACACACCTAATTGGTCCCACGTGACTCTGTCCAAAAAGGCATCCACGGTAATTCCCTTTTGCTTCAGAGCCTCTGTAGCTTCTTTGATTTGATCATCCCGCCGCTATTGAGAATAATAGTTGCAAAAACAAAATGAGAATTGAAATCAATACAATTTGAATAGAAACTTCTTTTCATTTTTTCAACAGGGACTTCGGTAAGGCTTTACGGCGGGTCTTATACATTGTACTCGCGACCTTATTCAACGGAACCTTCGCTCCAGATCTGTGAATAATGAAAAAATGTATTCAATTCCAATTAGAACACGAAGGGTTGTGTTCAGGGAACAGAGAGAACACATATTCAGTATTCAATATTATACACTCCTCAAAGGTCACAACGCATGAAAGCAGTAAAATTTAAAGTAACATTTTTATAAGTGCAATTTGTTGAATCAGCATTATGCTTGGGCGTTGACCACAAATTATTGTATGAATAAACAAATGAATAAACGAATGAATTTAGTTATGTTACAGCAATCAACTGAACTGGTTATAACCCATTTAATGTATTCTTTATACCGATACAGGTTGTAACAGTGATATGATCGGCACATGAGCACCATCTCTACTGATTGCCATTATTGCAATGTAAATGGATAGAATGTCTGTTTCTTCTTCTTTTTCTCAACATCAATTGCATACGACTTATGATAACGGTGGCGCTACTTATGCGCATCAATTGACTTTTGCATTGGCTCTTATGTACTGTGCGTGCCTTTTGTTAGAACAATTGCAAATTATGATTGAATTGAATGAAAATTGCACATGAATTGCAGAAACACTTACTTTGACGCAACGTCATTGTATATGTCTCCAACACTTTTCAGGCGACCGCCGTTCAATTGAAGTGCAGCACACCCCGTCTTCAAATCCGTTTTGAATTGACTCAGTTTAACTTTTTCCTCAGCACTTGAATCATGGGAGTGACCGATGTACTTTTCAGGATAAGTAAAAATGCCGTCTTTCCCAAACATACGTGAGCCACAGTTGGCAACTGTGCATGTGTAGGCGATTCGCCCGTCCTTCATCGCCTTATTCTTTTTGAATGTTTGTTTTTTAGCCAAATCGTATATAACATACGATCCAATTCTTCGTGACGGAACTTTGATACAACTTGCGAGCTAGGGGAATATCAAGCTCTTGAACCTTGTGGGATATTTGAGATATTTGAAATAAACATCAATTGTATTACATATTTTCGAATATTTCGAATGAATAAATTAAATTTTTGTGGATTTTGGAGATATTTGAGATTTTTGGCATTAAATCCAAATAAATACATTTGAATATCATTCATAATCACAACAAATTATTATTAACAAATATCCACCATATTTCATACGACAGATTCTTGGAGATAAATTGAATTTTTTGAAACTTTTGTTCTGGGACATATGCCGAAAAGTCTATTCCCACAATCCCCACTCAATTTTTATCTGGATCATTTTTCGATGACTTTTTCAGACAATTTGTTGAAATATCTCGAAAAATACCCACTTTTCTTGCATTCAAACTATCATATTTGGATTTGTCGTGAAAAATTACATAAAAATAAGTCCATTTGAAATCATTTCAACGCGATTTTGTCGCCTTCGTAGGTCAAAATTCGACCAAATATCGATTTTTTGGCTACCTTTTCGCAAATACTCAAAAAAGTGATTTTTTGAAGTACTTGTCGAACAAAAGTGACAATTTTTACGGATTTTGTTATGAAATTATCATTTTTTGTTCGAGAGGTACCTCAAAAAATCACTTTTTTGGGTGAGTAACTTAGTAAAAAGTTTTTTTCTGTGAAAATATCTAGAGATACCAGTCGAGATACCATAGCTCATAAAAGTAAGTGTACTTTTGAGGTACCTCTCGAACAAAAAATGATAATTTCACAACAAAATCCGTAAAAATCGTCACTTTTGTTCGACAAGTACTTCAAAAAATCACTTTTTGGAGTTTTTGTATGAGAAGACTGCCCATATTTTTGAAAAAAATAACTTTTCACCCAGACATTAATCGTGAAATGTGTATATTTTGAGATTTTTTGAACAA
Organism: Sitodiplosis mosellana; assembly: GCF_009176505.1. Taxonomy (NCBI): domain Eukaryota; kingdom Metazoa; phylum Arthropoda; class Insecta; order Diptera; family Cecidomyiidae; genus Sitodiplosis; species Sitodiplosis mosellana. Next base: position 6,223 of record NW_022601655.1, on the reverse strand, counting down.
AAGTCGATTTTTCAAGATTTGAAATTGAACCAACCGAATATGAGCCCAGAAATACATGAACACATCACTTGATCTGGTCATATGGGCACTCAAAATGTTTGTAAGGGATCACACTAGAAGTTTAAAGGCAGCAAAGGCAGAAATTGTTTGCTCAGTGAGGTAATATCACTGTTAAATCGAAGCTCATGGGCGTAATTTCCTCATTTTGCTTAAAATAGACGCAGTTTACGACACAAAAATCATAGAAACCTATACAAAATGAAGGCGAAATCAATTCTACGTCAAAAATCAAGTAGAAATAGCTCTTCAGACGTTTCAAATTCGAAAAAAAAACGGACTTGTTTGGCTATATATAGCGTAAAATGGCGACTTTTTGGCCATTTTCGAGTATATTTGAGCCACTCAAGCCACCAAACCACTATTTTATGTGCATCTAATGATCAGATTTGAGTTTCTCGTCAAAAATAAGACTAAGTAGAGTCATTTTTAGCCATGAGTTTTAGATTTTATTGGGCTTCAGAAGTGAGTATTTGCGAAAAGGTAGCCAAAAAATCGATATTTGGTCGAATTTTGACCTACGAAGGCGACAAAATCGCGTTGAAATGGTTTCAAATGGACTTATTTTTATGTAATTTTTCACGATAAATCCAAATATGATAGTTTGAATGCAAGAAAAGTGGGTATTTTTCGAGATATTTCAACAAATTGTCTGAAAAAATCATCGAAAAATGATCCAGATAAAAATTGAGTGGGGATTGTGGGAATAGACTTTTCGGCATATGTCCCAGAACAAAAGTTTCTTCTTTTGAGGTGCCAAATCGAACGCGCACCCAGGGTTTTTTTTTTGTTGCGATTTTAAAAATCGATCCACCCTAATGTTTATATTTGCATTAATGATAAAATAATAGAAAAGAATTGAAAAGATGAAATCGAACAAATCTCTAGTGATATAGAAATCGCTAATGTTTGGTTTTTAATATGATTTCGCAATATTTCACAATTTCAAAATTTCACAATATGTTGTAATCAATATGGAATCTTGTGAAATCATATGACAACAACAAAACGTGTCCATAATTATAACAGCGATGACATTAACCACAGACATTTTTATAAGTTTTAAAAAGAAAAAATATGAGCTGAATTAAATTTTAAATTTTGCAATCATTCATGAATGCAGTGTACAATTATTCAAAATATTTCAAAATATGAATCTAACTGCATGCCTCCAAAATAACGTTAAAAAAAACTACGATTTAGAAAACAAACAGAATATTTCAGAAAAATAATTTTCTTTCATTTTGGCAATGCGCGTCAATGTCGCATCCCAAGTAACGAAACATATCAAATTACTATGTATTATATGTGTTGCCAGTGGTTCGCATGTATTACTTGGGTTTCAATGATAAAATGTCCAAAAGGGGGCGCGTGTGTGTTTAGTTTTCATGCAAATTCCCATATTGTGTCGCGTTTTGTGTTGAACTTATCGTATCATCTTCATTTGAGACGGGCTCAATCGTTCGACTGGCAGCTAGGGGCTAGGAACAAGTTGTGTCATTCGTATGTATTCGCATGAATTCATGCGTTCGTGGCTTTGTTATTGTTGTTGTACACTCACTGCGCTGCGAATGTCTCGTATATACAATCTACAAGAATTCACGAAAATTCGTGCGAATTCGTCTCAAGCGCTTGTGTTCTTACCCCCTAGACTGGCAGGTTCCGAGTCACTGTTCATGTGAATTGCTGCGTCGCTAGATTGAGTTTGACTGGGTGTTGAACTCATCGTATCATCTTCATTTGATCCGAATGATTGTCGATATGAGCACGCTGGGCTGTCATCGGTCGCGAAGCGAAAACATTTTGACGTTGCCGAGCGTTTTTTCGCCTTGGTGGTAAATCGGTACCACCAAATTCTTTGAGCCATGCCAGTTCACGGCTCATTATGAGGTCTGGAAAAAATATATTATCATAATGAAGTAGATTCATATGTGAATACAACTCAAACGAACTATTTATCAGAAAATTGAAACAAACACTATGAACAATGCACCAATTCATTATAATTGATTGTGCTCTACAAGATGCCGTTCAATTACAACAAAGCCGAAATAGCCTAGCTAATTGTTTTCTTGAAATAAATCAATTCGATGCATTGTTTATCGTTGACACCGATGCTGTGTGTCCATATAGACTTTTTAGAACGTTTCTCTAATTTTATCGTTCGGTTGAAACACAATGACGAACATCTATCTACCTAACTAGCGGAACATTGGCTATCATTTTAGAAACATACAAATCGAGAGAAAAAACTCGTGACAAAAAGAGAACAAGCAAACTGAAATCTTTTATTTGGACTGTAATTTTTTTTTCCCATGAATCATATTGAAACAGTAAGCTAATCAAATTAAGACTAAAGCAATGTCCAAATTTAGCATTAAGGGAACAATTGTAAATATGCATAAAAATGCAATTTTTCTCCAAAATAACTCAAAATCTCTTCAACATTTAGCAAAATTCTAAGTTCAAAAGTATAACAGATCGTAAAATGAATATATTTTCTTCTGTAAATTAGAAATTGAAATGCGATTAAATGCAAAATTGACTTCATCGAAGCGGCGTCTTATTATGCCTGTCAAAAATTTTATAAAATGCAAGTATATGTGGAATTACCTTTTCTGTAGAAACTTGATAATTTCTTTTGAATTTATCTGGTTTTTTCAATTTTATTCTTTGTTCGTAAAAAACTATTTTCACTTTTTTCTGTAGGGTAAAAGAGATTGTCGACTGTCCAGATCAAAGTTTAGATATGCAATGGACTGTCAGCAACCTAATATCACAAGAAACGAATGCAGCCAAAGCTATTTTGGTGGGAACATGAAATAGATTCGTTCAATGTTCATACAATTTTCATTTCATTTTTTTGTGATTCTTTTTTTGGATTTTTCCATTTTAAAATTGGAATATTAATTCGTAATGCCGAGAAATGTCAACAAATTAAACCACACTATAAATACATTAAAACTTCTGTGCATTTCAAATAAGAAGAAGAGTATTTGCAACATAGCAATTGGAATCAAATTGAACGCGGTCAACTTCATATCAGTTCCAATTGTCAAAGCTGCAGTCGCAGTGGTTGTACACATTTATTGAAATTGATGCTCTGGACACAGTGAATGTTGTGCGTGACAGAAGAATATTGTTGTTCAAATGAGAAAAACACAGTCAATACGCAACAAGTGTAAGAAAAATTAGCAAAAAGAGAAATTCCATTTTGAATCGATATCGGATTCATTTTGTTCAAATTAACGAAAAAAAAAACATTTGAAATATATGAATTGAGATCGAATTGGAGGCGTGGCCAACTTCCAATCCTGATGTCATGCAAACGCACTCATTGTAATGACTGACATATCAGCTCCATTAACAACTGTTTGATATATTCTAATTTGCAAGACTTCGACAAGAAATAAAGGGATATGAAAAGAATTACATTCGTAATCCCAAAGTTTTCAACAAAGGATGTAATTATTACGAATTGTTGGCCAATGTTAAAGCATCCAATCAAAAAGAGATTATTATTAGAAACATACGATTTTCATTCACTTTACTTCAAAATGCAAGATTATTTCTAACGAATGAAGACAATTCGAATCCAAAGTATAATTCATTACAGCCAACTTCACTACACACTGCACAGTGAACAGAACAGTCTAACCATTGCTGAAATCAAAGGACACAACTGACAGCATTTATGTTGACTATAGTCAGTGAATTGCATTTATTCATTCGCACATAGAAGAAGCACACGAACATAAGCACCACAAAGACAATTAGAGCAGAAACACACAAGAACATTGAATCATTTCAAAAGTCAACTCAACTATTGAGTTGACTATTGTGTAAACTAATTGAAATTTTAACAAAAGAGTAATTGACACGCCTGATTTCATCAGAGAAGTAAGTTTTGGCGTCTCTCTGTATGATTCAATTTGAAATATAGTTGTACTAAATTCATTTTATGGACATTGGTTTTTACTCTCTGCGGCTATAATTATTGTTTGAATAATGTCACATTTGATTCGTAGACATTTGCATTATTTGTGCAATTGACTGGGTGATAAATACAAAGAACGAAAAGGCACTTTATAAAAAATCAGTACAGAAATGTGAATCTCTATACTGTTTAACTTTAATTTTTTAAGCCAAATACAATTTTGCAGTTCCCTTCTTCGGTAAACACATTCAATGAACTTGGCTCTAGACGGTTCAATTGTGCAGCAGTACAACATTCAAAAATGATTGACCATAACATTTCGAAATTGACAGATTGTGTCATTGCTGATCGTTCATTTTCCAAACGCACAAAAGATTCATTTTCATTCTCAGTCTCTTCGTTATTTTGTCTACAATTTTATATACTAGATAAAATTCATAGATCAACTTGTTGAGATATGAAGTAATCGTAAAGAGTTTTAGAATGAGACTGACTTTTTATTGAACATAAATTCTTAAATTTAAATCCAAGCCTACTTATATATCAATGATATATAATACAGAGTTAACATTATTTGAATAATAAATATAAAAATAGTATATTCAACACAACTAACATTTTTCTACTTCGTGAAAAGAAATTTTCGCTGTAGCAAATCGCACACAAAACACAATCGAAGTTGAATCATTTTCAGTGGATCTTCAAAAGGCGAATAAATGTTTGGAGCACATGCAGAGCCGTATCCAGAGTGGTGCGGAGTATGCTCAGCATGCCCAAAGCAACAACCAGTCGATTATTATAATTTCAAGAGCAAGAAGCAAGCTATATCCAAAATGCAATGTGCAATATATCGTTCACTCACTATTGTTTAGTCTCATGCCTTTTGGATTGTTCACACAATGTACTGTGGCTTATCTTCCATGTATTTACATAATCGCAATATTGTCGCGTCAGTAGATTTGCGATCAACAGTTCAATCAGCTGATAAACAAACTGCTTAAAAAATTTCAAAGAATTCTGTGTTTGCAATCCAATGCATTATGTCAACTGTTTTAACGGTATATGACTAAATGAAAACAATCGCTTGCTCATGATTAATCATAATCGATCGGCGTTCTAGCTGCTGCCGAAAATTGAGTGAACTTCATTTGAGTTTCAATTGTTGAATTGCAAACATTGTGTTCGAAATGAATAAAAAATTAAAACAAGAGACTATTGTTGGTCTCTTTCAGAGAAATGGTATGTAGGACTTAAATTGTAGTGATTCAAATGTAATTTTGACTTTATGTGATAAAAATACATTATTAATAGCAAATGCCGCCGTTGAATCCGCTTCGACTTCAAGTGCTTTAGACACAGCATCATGAACTAACGCTCCAGAAATAGCTTCAAACAGTGATCAACCAGTCTCTGATAATGCAAGTGAACGAGATAAAGTGGCGAATATCGATTTGGAAACAAGTGCGCGCAAACCGTCCGAAATAAGTAAATATTTCGATCACGAAGACTACCACAATATTTAAATGATTACGTTTCGGGTTTGAGCACCAAAGATGAGCCGCGAAAAGAGGTAGAAAATGCGTTCAATCAAACTATTCAGAAAGTTCTTTCTGAAATGGAACGACGTTTTGAAGAAAACAATGAAATATTGTTAGCATTGAGCACAGCATATGAAATTGATTTGAACAAAATGAAGCCACTTTTATCCCTTGGTGTAAATTTGCCTGATGAGAGCAGCATCAACGTAGCCAAACAATATTTACAGATAGAGGAAGCAAAGTCAAAACAAAATGATCCAGACTATAAATTTAATGTCTTAGAAGAATTATATAAAATTCGTATCGCGATTCCCGATGTTTATGATTTTTTCTGCATGGTCGAAACGTTTGGATCGAGCACAGCTATAAGTGAGTCATCTTTTTCGTGTTTGTCGCGAATACAAACAATCAAACGTACAGTCATGGACAAAATTGAGCGTACGCCTATAAATTTTGTGTTTTATTTTTTCCAGTAAATTTTCATCTCAAATGTAATATATCAATGGGAAGTACATAAAAAATCAATAATATTGGCAATTTTGAACATCTAAATTGGCCGGCCAATAGGCGGCTTATGGCTCTCGGTAAAAATGGCCAAAAATTCAGGAGCAGATACTTTTAAACGCTGAAAACTTTCGGATCGCCTTCAATTTGGGCAAGTTATGGCCGTTGGAAAACCCAAAAAAATTTT
>NW_022601654.1:0-4221 GCF_009176505.1 Sitodiplosis mosellana | reverse complement strand
ATATGACATTTCGCAATCAAACGCTTGGTTTAATTTTTCGAAAAAAATCGGCCATTTTTCCAACGGCCATAACTTGGCCAAATTGAAACCAATCAGAAAGTTTGAATTGAATTTTTGGCCGTTTTTACCGAGGGCCATAAGCCGCCTATTGGCCGGCCAATTTTGATGTTCAAAATTCCCAATGTTATTCATTTTTCATGTACTTCCCATTGATATATTACATTTGAGATGAAAAGTTACTGGAAAAAATAAAACACAAATTTATAGGCGTACGCTCAATTTTGTCCATGACTGTATGTCAATGAGTGAGCAACGAATGTACGATCTTTCATTTTTGGCCTTTGAAAATTAATATTTACACGCAATTCCGAATGAACGTATTCTTAAGTATTTTTTTGATGAAAAGCAACGTAAAATTAATATTCTTTAAGAAAACATAATAATCATAACAATCATTGTTCGCATTTTATTCAATAAATATTTTTATCTGGAAATATGGTTTTGTTATAGTTTGTCTGGAAATTTTGTTCTTTTTGGATGCTCAGCATGCCCAAGCATTACGTTCTGGTTACGGCTCTGAGCACATGAAAACACACATCGATGAATTTCTGTTCAGCTGCGCAAATTTTTTCCAAGGATTTCGTCGCAGCGAGGAGAAGATGGAACATGAAACCGGTTGCAAGGTGCGTCGCTACGAGTGTCATCTGTGCAAGGAATTCTCTAGTTTAAAAATAACGAATTTGAACATTCATCTGCGCGCCCATACCGGCGAAAGGCCATTCGAATGTGACCAATGCTCAAAGAGATTCAATCAGGCAAACAGTTCGAAATATCATCATAAATCTCATACCAATCCACGTCCGTTGAAATTCAAGTGTTCATCTTGCTTCAAGATCTTTACGCGACAAATGGAAAAAGAAAATCATCAAGCCAATTGCAAGCGACGTGAATATGAATGCGTTCTGTGCAAGACGTACACAACTGAACTCAAAGAATCATTGGTGAGTCACATGCGAATCCACACTGGTGAAAAACCATTCTGATGTGAAACATGCTCGAAATGCTTTGCGCAAAAGGGCGGTCTCAGCCGGCACCAGAAAATGCACAATTAGCTCTGTTGATAAAGAATAAGCAATTAAAATTTAACACATCGAATGAAACAGCTCGTGTTTAAATAAATTGATTTAAATAAAAATAAATACAAAGATGTATTAAGCATAAAATCTGGTCTTTTTATTTGAAAATTGAGAATAGATTGTGTTGATTGTGCAGCGGAAACCCAAATAAATATTCTCCTTTTTGTCAATCACGCCTAACAGCTGTCACCTACAAATAGTATTGGCCTCTGCAAAAATGACATTTGAATCTGTCGCACATTGTTGTTGGAGTCAGGGCAAAAAATCAAACAGCGAATAAAATTTGACGAAAAAAGAAATGGAATCATTCATTCTATTCCGAAGTTTCAGATTTGATTGGTACACGTATAAAAAACAATTCAAACTCAGAGTATAATTCGATGCGAATAACTTCACTCCAGGCCAAAACGTCACTACTGGAAAAACCAATGCGCACCATTAACACACAGCGAACGACGCTTATTCATTCGTACACCGTAGAAGGAGACGAGCACAATTAGTCAGCTATTGAAGATGGATTGGATCATTTTATACTTGATTCATCTTTTGTGAAAACAAATCCAAAGTCGAGTTTTTAGACATTATTCCATTTTTCATTGCAATTGAATTGGATTTCATGTGGCATAGTTCAAAAAGTGTAAAATCTTTAATGCTATGAAATAAATATGGAAATGGTTGGTTGCATTTAAATGCCTCACCTGCAATGGATATGAAGCAACGTTTGACAAGTCGAATGTATCGAAAGCATTGCGTATGAATCCCTGCTAAGGCCGGTCTACAATTGTTGGCTATTTACTGGTCTGAAATTTCTTCGAGGCGTAAGACCATATCTACAGCTGCTCGAGACCTTGAAAATTAAATGGGATCACGACACTTTCAATAATCAGAGTGGTCCGATGATTCATTTCAAAAACATGGAAACGCTCAAAATTACAAATAGCCGTGCATTTGACCATCTTACGGAGTTCACATTCACCACATTCTGTATACTGAATAATGTCTTTTGGTCAACCAGCGATTTTCCTGAATATATTTTATTATCAGCACTCGGTCGACTTTGAACAAATTGACATTGGCCTGATATGAAGATGTCTGTTTTGATCCAATCATGAGCACATTTCTACAATTATTTCGATTTCAACTCAATGCGCTTTCAAAAGACGATGAATTTATGAAAAGTTTGAGGAATGAATGACAAGCATCAGTCAAAGGAAAAATTGTCGAAGTTAGGAAAAGGTCAAGTGAATCTGAAGAGTTGACCGATAGTGAAGTGTTTATTCAATTGTGATTGGTTATTTTCTTTATCTGACACAAGCAACTATAAAACGTTGAGCGAAGCTGCGAATATAGCTGCGCCATATTCATATCTTAATAACCATCCTAATAATTTTGAGAGATTATTGAGATCCGATCATAATACCGATAAATCTTAATAACGCTATCAACTTTTTATCAGGTTATTAGCTATATTTAAATAATAACGTTACCGGATGAATCTTAATAATATCATTTTGAAGTTATTAAGATCGAATCCTGATAATTTATCAACATTCAATCTTAATAATCATCAAGTTCTGGGAGTGGGTTTTGGTGGATCCTCAGGATCGACCAGAACTGCTGGTTCTGGAAGTGGATCTTCAGGATGGGCCAAGGGCAGTGTCAAACCGGATCTGGTATCTGAATGTTGATAAATTATCAGGATTCGATCTTGATAACTTGCAAACGATATTATTAAGATTCATCCGGTAACGTTATTATTTGAATATAGTTAATATCCTGATAAAAAGTTGATAGCGTTATTAAGATTCCATTATAATAACGATATCGAACGATATTTTTAGTTTATTACGATATCTTGATAAAAAAAATCGTGAGCACAGCTATAGCTGCGGACTTGGATAGTGACACATACTCCGACACAAGCAAATGTTAATTGTCCGAAAAATCTGAATTTGCTGATGTCACTGACAATAGTCTCAAGCACATCTCAACGATCTTCTACAGGCTACCGAAATAAATATTCAAAGAAAAATATCAAGTAGAATAGGTTAATTTCAGTTCATCATATGATCAACCAATTGAATATCAAAATGACACAATTTTCATTGGTGATCAAACATTCTGTTGGAACTGTTCACACTGATGTGACCGGATTACTTAGTGTTTGCTTGGGGACGAAAAAAAATTCGTTTCAAAGAACACCGAAAGTCGCTACTGAAGGAAGTTAACTGCGCATTTATATTGTATGGGATAATTCACTCATTTGCGTCCTTCTTTGGTGATCGTTTGAAGTTCGATAAGCTCCGCAGGTGCGACAAATGGCAAGCATCCCTCATTCGGACTACGATGAACTGAAATGAATGACCTCTCATTCCAACGCATGCTCCAATGTCTGGCGTTTTTCAAATCATATGTCACAGCTCATTGGAAAACTAAAGTTTCAAAATCAAAACTGAAAATTTTCTGCATCATCTGAAATAAATAGCGAAATGCTTTAATTTTACGCTTTGATTCAATTGATAAATGTTTGCTTGTTGTAATAAACACAATCCGAATCGTAAAAAAAAAGAATTACATTCGTAGCCCCGTACTATTCCGTTCTGTTGTCTGTACTTTTATTTTATTTTTTTTTGTATTTTAGTCAATTTCTGATTGGCTTCAAACTTTCAGAATCTTACTTATCTCCCAAAAAATGAAATCTCAGAAAGAATGACTCAATTTACGGATACCTCCCACGCAAAAGTGTCATTTGTTGGAGTTTTTTGGGTCAAGTACCCCAGGGTCAAATCGAAAATGGCTTATCTTCGAACTTAAACTAAGTTTTTCGGATACAAATCTTTTGGAAGTTCCAGATTTTATCATCAAAAATATTTTTTGAGTTATCGTGTTAACACACACCAACGGCGACGACGACGACGACGACGACGACGACGACGACGACGACGATGGCAACGACGGCACACGAACGGAAATGTGTCTCAAAAATGTGTTTTCTGCGCGTTTAATGAGTTTTTATGATGATCTAAACCAATTTTGCGAAAAAAAAGTTTTCGGGACCAATTCCTATACTCTCCCTTAACACGGT
>NW_022601653.1:0-18149 GCF_009176505.1 Sitodiplosis mosellana | reverse complement strand
CACTCAATATTATAGCGACATCTATTATTAAAATAGCTTGTAGTAAATGCATTTATAGCATTTCCCTGTAGTTGCGATGTTTCCTATTAAGTTCCCTTGTAGTACTGGCACATTCATTTTGTACACTGCTATGAATGCGTTTACTACAAGCTATTTTAACCTTCAAACCGTGAAACCTATTTTATAACGTTGTTCGTGAAACCGGTGCCTGAGTGCCCAAAGTGCATTTTTGTATGAAAACTAGAGTGTGATAAAAGATAAAAGATTTGTGTCTTGAGCAAAGTTATAGAGCATGTCAATTACTAAAATATTCTTGCAAACACTATTCCGTTATCTCTTAGTTCCGCGAAAAACCGCCAAAAACGCGAAAAACGCGAGATTTTCCATATCATTTTTTACAGAACTGATAAGAGATAAACAAGTTGGTGTCTTCAGGAATGTTGTAGAGCTCAACTCTTTCTACAGCTTTGCTTAAGACAGATTTCCCCTAACTCTTATCAATTACGCGAAAAATGACAAGTGAAAAACCCGTATTTTTCGCGGTCATCTGCGGTTTTTCGCGTATTTTGCGCAACTGATAAGAGATAAGAGATGTCTGTCTGGGACAAAATTGTAGAGCGGGACAAGTACTACAATATTTTCGAAGATTTTATCTCCTTATCTCTTATCAATTATGCGGAAAACCGCGAAAAACGCGATTTTTATGTTATCATTTTTCGCGTAACTGATAAGAGATAACAAGTCAAAGTCTTCGGGAATGTTGTAGAACTCAACCTGTTCTACAACTTTGCTGAAGACAGATATCTCTTATCTCTTATCAGTCCATTAAAAAATTAGATACAAAAAAACGCGTCTTCCGCGTTTTTTGCATATTCCGCGGAACTGATAAGAGATAACGGATTAGTGTTTGTAGAAATATTGTAGTACTTGACATGCTCTATTACTTTGCTCAAGACACAAATCTTTTATCTCTTATCACACTCTAGTTTTCATATAAAAATGCACTTTGGGCACTCAGGCACCCGATTCACGTATAGCGCATCACACATGCTTATGCACATATGTGATGACGTAGTATGCGTATGTGAGTATTTCAGCGCAATTCATGTAGTCAAGTGTTCAACAAATCGAACCATCTTTGTGTAAATCATTTATGATGAAAAATGATAAAGATATAAGTGTTTAAAGTTGGTCTTGGGCACTCAGTGCCCAATTCACGGTTCTAAGGTTAATAATAGATGTCGCTATAATATTGAGTGTGTTCTTACTAAAAAGGAAAACAGTTTTATTTTTTTCATCGATCTGTGTTATTTTTCAGGTCACAAGAATGTTGCTGAACTTCTCATCCGTAAAGGAGCCAATGTTAATAGTGAAAATACTGCGAAAATCACACCTCTTCATTTAGCTGCTTGGAATGGTAATAATTGGATACTTGTCTTTACCAAATAGAATATTGAATTGATCTTATTTATCGATCAAAATTACTTTTTAGGTCATAGGAGTGTCGCTGAACTTCTACTCAGTAAAGGAGCCAATTATGAAATGGGAAATAATTGGAATTATGAACCCCTCCATTTAGCTGCTCGGAATGGTAATAATTGGATACTTGTCTTTACCAAATAGAAGATTGAATTGATCTTATTTATCGATCAAAATTACTTTTCAGGTCATAAGAATGTCGCTGAACTTCTACTCAGTAAAGGAGCTAATTATGAAATGCATAATTTTTGGAATAATACACCCCTCCATTTAGCTGCTACGTATGGTAATGTTGATTATTTGTTCTCACTAAATTGGAAAACGGTTTTATTTTTTTCATCGATCTGTGTTATTTTTCAGGTCACAAGAATGTTGCCGAATTTCTCATTGGTAAAGGAGCCAATATTAATAGTGAAAATATTGCGGAAGACACACCTCTTCATTTAGCTGCTGAGAATGGTAATAATTGGATACTTGTCTTTACTGATAGAAGATTGATTTGATTTTATTTATCGATCAAAACTACTTTTTAGGTCATAGGAGTGTCGCTGAACTTCTCATCCGCAAAGGAGCAAATGTAAATGTTAAAAATGATTCGAATGAGACACCTCTTCAAATAGCTGTTAACAATGGTAAAGCTGACTAAATAAGATATAGCTTTGATCTTTTTCATTGATCTGTATTATTTGCAGGTCATGATGATGTCGCCAAACTTTTTAAAAGTAAAGGAAACAAAATAAATATTGCAGAGCAATGGAATAGATTCATTGGCTGCTAAAAATGGTAATGTTGCAAATTCTTTTTCACAAAATAAGACATTTGATTGATCTTTTTAATCGATGTGTATTTTTCAGGTGGCGAATAGCTGAACCAATTTAGCTGAATAATCGGATGATTTCCTTCGATTCCCCTTTTCGATTGTAGTGTAGAATTAATTTCAAAACATTTTTTCGTCCATCTATGACCATACCAACCAATATTGTTGCTTTGTTGGACCATCGATTAATATTCTGTCAAAAAACAGCTCAAGTTATTTGTCTTTTTAATTGCTTACGATATAGGTATGGATTAAATGTTTTTCGTCTAAAAAATGTGTAAAATCGTCTAAAAAAAATATAAAAATCGTCTAAAGAAATTGAGAAAATCGTCTAAAAGGTGTCCATATTTTTTGGGGTGAAAATCGTCTAAAGAATTGTGAAAATCGTCTAAAGGAATTGCGAAAATCGTCTAAAAAAACCACCGCAGAAATTTCAAACGAAATCAAAAACATCATAAAAAATTCTGATGAGCAAATACCACATGGCTGGAGAGTAGGTCAGCCTTGCTTTGCTATGTTCGAAGATGGAGCTTCAATCAATAAAATCAATACAAATGGTTCCTGCCAGGTAATCAATTGTTATGATTTTTGAAGATTTGACAAATCTCATCTGATTTAACAAATCTCATCGCAGTATGTAAAGAATTGCTAGAGAAAACCTATTCATTTAATCCACAGATTCACTTCGTCGATTTCGGTAATGAAATGAATACCGAATTGTTTAGTCTTCATAGAGCTACCGATTTTGGTGGGGTGCCCATTTTGGTGAATCGGGTTTATATATCGTCTCTGCATATCAAAAATCAAGAACTATCCACAGCAGTATTGAAAGAATTCGAGAATCAAATGATTTACCTTGTAGTAAACATTAATATTGATAATGTTAATGTCCAAAATTTGAATATTCTGCCATGTTCAATAACTGTGGAACATCTAAATTGTGATTTCACACAATGGTTGGCCCAGAACGGCTTCGGATTTGGCATTGGTCTAAACAATAATGACAAAATTCTATTCGTTTGATAAAATAATTAACTGATCAAAAGCAACTAAAAAAATGTTTTTCAAATTCTTTATTTTTTTGAATATCGTGATTCAAGCCAGAAAAACAATTTGGACTTTTAGACGATTTTGACATTATTTTAGATGTTTTTTACACACATAAGAATATGAGCATTTTTTAAACGATTTTAGCAATTTCTTTAGACGATTTTTTCAATTCTTTTGATGTTTTTTTAAATTCTTTAGACGTTTTTCTAACATCTTTAGATGACTTTTACCAAAAAAATTGGAAATTCAAATTAGATGGTTTTACTAATTCTTTAGACGATTTTCACCCAAAAAAAAATATTGACACCTTTTAGACGATTTTCTCAATTTCTTTAGACGATTTTCGTAATTTTTTTTGACGATTTTCTCAATTTCTTTTGACGATTTTCGTAATATCTTTAGACGTTTTTTGCAATATCTTTAGATTCGAAATGAATTATTTCTTTAGACGATTATGACATTTTTTAGACGTTTTTTCAAAATCTTTAGACGATATTCAAGCCAAAAAAATAAAATAGGGATTTTAGACGATTTCGACATTTTTTTAGATGATTTTTGCATTAAAAAAAAAATTGAAACTTTTTAGACGATTTTCGCAATTTCTTTAGATGATTTTTCTATTTTTTTGACGATTTTATCAATTCTTTTGACAAATTTTTTAGACGTTTTTTTCACTTTTTTTTAGACGTTTTTCTAATGAACCATATAGGTATTGGTATGGAGTGGAAATTTTTCTTAAAATTTTTGTGACCTTAACGTGCATCCATGCTAATTTTGAACGCGATATGTATGCCGTAGGCAAAATCCAAGAATGAAAATAAATATACAGAATCCATATAAATAAATCTGAATGTTCGTCTCTGTGTCAGTATGTCGCGAGTTATCTCTCCTTTTGTTGATTCATGGCTCCTTGGTGATTAACATTGGCTCCTTTACGGATGAGAAGTTCAGCAACATTCTTGTGACCTGAAAAATAACACAGATCGATGAAAAAAAAAACTGTTTTCCTATTTAGTTAGAACAAATAATCAACATTACTAAGGCTAACAAAAATATTTATTTAAAAAACGTCATTTTCGGCGTATTTCATAGTTTTCACTTGAATGGTAAAAGATAGAGACGTGATGTTTTCATCAATGTTGTAGAGTTTGACAAGTTTTATAATTGTCACGAAGACTCATATTCCATATTACTTTTCCGCAAACTTTGTTTGTATGGAAAAGTATTGGTTTTACTAGCCAAAATTTCATGACATCTCCTCTTTCGAACCACTATAACGTCACGCCAAACTTGAAAAAGCACATATCTGTACACCAGGCAATGTAGATGGGAACAAATCCTATCGAACAAATCCTATCTGCCTCCAAAAACATGTTGTTTACTATGAAAAATGTGTAAAATAGTGATGTGCGTATGGCATCGTCCGCGTTCGCGTCCGCGTTTTTCGTTCGCCGATTATCTCAAAAAGTTGACATGATAATTGAGATCTGTAAAATCCAAAAGTTTTGGCATGTCGAGACAAAGCTTCGGATTGATTTTGAGCCCATTCTGATTTACCAATTTCGTACCATAAGCCTCCGACTGAGGACCTGAAAAACCTTGAAAAATGACACTTTTGTACGGGAAGTACCCGAAAAAAGCATTTTTCAGGGTTTCGATCAAGGCAAACTGCCATTTTTTTGCAAAAATAATGGGAGTCTGTGAACAACCGAACATCCACTTGCCCATAAATTTGGTCCAAATTCAACATTTCTTGAAATTTTCCTCGAAAAATAGACTTTTGTATGAAAAATCACACAGAAAGTCAACCGAACACCTACTTGCCCATAAATTTGGTCCGAAATCAACATTTCTTGAAATTTTTGAAATTTTGTTCGAAAATGACACTTTTGTATGGAAAATGGTCGAAATAGTTATATTTTAAGGTCAAAAATGCTATGAAAAAAGGGTCCATTGAAATTTTGGTTAAACATAAAGCGGGAGGTAAACTAGATTGCTGCGGAGCGGAAAAGTTTGGATTACGTATGTAATTCGTTTTTTTTTCTTTCGGTTCGCTTGGTGATAAGTTTCGTTGTTTTTTTATTGTTGTTTCCCATGTATTTTCGTGGCTCTCTGAATCGGTCTCCCAATTCCAGGATTTTTTGTTAATGGGTGGTGAGTTAAGAATCATATTGGTGTCTTTTTTGTTGCTCATCGTTTCGTTGTCGCTTATTTCCACAATTTCATTTACTGGGAGGCAGTTTATGTTCTGAATTGTGAAAATGTCACGCGATGTAATTCCAATTTTATCACCGTTTTTTTATATTTTAACTGTAGACACTGTTTTTCCGTTGACCGATGTGCCGTAAGATGAATTGTTGATTAATATTGGTGTTTTATCGTCCAGAGAGATGGTGCAATGAAGGCGACTGGCACAGGTATTTTTTATCAGGATGTTATTTTTTGAGCTGCGGCCTAGTTTCGTTTCGGGAGAGAGGAAGTGTTTTTCTCCATTTTTTTCGATGAACCAAATTTTACTTTGCATTTTGGTGATGGTTTTTTTGTTCACTTTGTTGTTGTTCTTTTGAGCGAGAATTTAAAATTGATTGAATTTTGTCTATTTGTTCGGTTATTTATACGTTTTAGTTTGTTTCAAAAGGACACTTGATTGGAATTTTTTGTCAGATTTTTTTTTTGATTGTAGATTTTCTTAGTGTTTTCACATTTTATGAGAACTGGCTACTTTGGTAGTTTTTTTGTTTAATGAATTAGGTTGATTTTTTCTTCGAGATCTTTCATTATTTTTTCGGTTGATTGATTCGCATTTATTACTATGATTTGGCATGGCCAATGTGCATTGCCCCGGATGAGCCAGCCATCATAGAGCCTGTTTATCAATTCGATGCAATCTATGGTGACTTTTTTCTCTTCTTCGCGATTTCTTTTTTTCATTCTCTCGTATGCAGTCTCAGGGGTGGTTCTTAGGTAGATTATTGTGTTGAGTCTGATTTTTACCTTCAACATGATAAATTCGAACCAGTTTTGTAGGATTGACAAGTCGATTTCTTTCATAGTTTGTAGGATTCGTTGTGCCCCATAAATATGAACCGTGTGCTGAATATACTCCTTTCCATGATCTTCAGTTTGCCTGGGCTTGTGTGGTGTTCTGTCATTGTTAGTAATGCGTATGATTGAAATGAGGTTGTCCATTCCTTTGGTTGTTTGTACAGTAAGTCGAGTAGATTTGTATTGTGTATATTCTTCCATTTTTCCAATGGTTCAGATAAGGTAAATACATCTGGTGTGCCCATTTTTTTTTAATATCTCAATTAGGGAAGACTTCCCAGCGGCAATGTTTCCTTCCAATGCAATTGTTCTCTTTTTTCCTCTGTTCAAAAATTCCCTTATTTTGGGGTATTTTTCTGGGTTTGTTGTGAGTGGCCAGTCAGTCATCATGTTTTTTTTTTGATATTCAATTTAAATACGTTAAAGTGAGGTGAAGAATAATTAGAATTTTTTTCTTTGTGGATGACTTGTTGTTCGAATATGATTTTGTCTTGTCTCTTTCTTCTTTTATCATTAGTCTTGAACGATCTTTTTCCGCGGTTTTTCCAGCCTTCTGGTGTTTCTTTTTCTCTCCAAAAGTAGCTTTCGTTGTCGGTTTTTCTTTCTTCTTCTGAGGAAGATTCAGTTAATTCGGTTAAAGCTTTTTGATGTTGGAGGTAGGCACATTCGTTTCGATCGTGGTTTTCATTATTCACGTAGTGTTTGCACCCAATACAAGGTTTGAGTGGTTTTTCTTCGTTGGCTTTTTCTCTAAACGTTTTTAAGTTGAATGGCCGGAATTTTAATTTGAATTCGTTTTCCATTGTGCTTAGTTGTGTAGTTTCTCCTTCTTCTTCCTTTCTTTTTTTGAAAAGCGTCATTCCCCCAAGTGATGGGACTAATTGTAGATGGATGTTTTCCATGGTGTCCATTGGTGTGTTGTCCTGAGACATTTTTTGTGTGTTTGACTGCCTGGGCTCGCCAGTGAACTTTGATTATGATTATCAAGGAGTTTTGTCAGTTTCCAGTAGATTTCGATAATTTCTATCAGAGAACTTTGTCAGTTTTTCAGGCAAAGACAGTTTTTCTTTAGATTTTTATCAGTTTTATTTTAAATAGATCAGAGGAGGAGACAAGACTGATCCTACCTTTACAGTTTCTTGCTATTTATAGTAATGTTCTAATGATTTTCTTTTCAAAGCTACTGGGAGAATACTTTGATTTAGAGAATAATCTAGCCTACTTGTGATAATAATATTTATATTTTATAATCATCTTTTCACTATGCTTGTTTGTCAATTATTTTAATATCGATTGCTGTGATTGGAGATAATGAAAATGTTTTATGTTCACTCGCGCGCTCGTTCGGTCCTGTGCAGCTGCCCGCCTTTGCCAACTGTACCATTTTTTGATATTATTACCAATGGAATTGGTTCAGTTGTGTACATTTACATTTTTAGCACATTTTAGCACAGTTTAGTACCATTTAGTACGATGTGCTGCCTCCTAGAATTGTTAGGAATCGCTGGAAATGCACTAGGACCATTTTTCCAAATTTAGTGCAATTTAGTACAAATTAGTACAGATTAGTACATTTTAGTACAGTGCGCTGCATAGCTCTGGTGAAGTACTAAAACTTTGCTTCAGTAATCAATGCTTTATTTGCAACGGCTGAGAATTTATAGGTTTAGATATTGAAAAAATTGAAAAATTCACACCTGTCAAAAAATAACGGTAAATCATGAAATTGCAAATCGCACCCTAGAAATGAAATTAAGTGACCATAAGCAATCCACAGCAAAAAGAAAATCAAAAAAATATTCATATTCCAAAAAGTTCTGTAAAGTAAAGTTAAGCCGAAAATTCTTATAAATTTCCTATGCAAAATCTGAATAAAAGCTGAACGCTATGAAAACGGTGCGGAAAAGTTCATCTTACGGAGGTAAGACTATTTATTTTTGTCTGGAATTGAAATACAATTTAGGTTTCAATGCATAAACAAGAGAATAATAGCCATACTATCTGATTACATTAATTGAATTGTGAAGAAGAGACAATGTGATATAAAAATAGCAGTGAGACAATGATTAAAAAAAGAAGTACTTGTGGCGGCACCTAGCGAGTCCATAGAACTTTCATATAGTTTGTTTATTGAAAAAATGGTAGGAGAAAATGTGGAGGGGAAGCAGTTTATTCAATGTATAAGCATACACGTTCCACTCGCCAGGAGGTAGTGTAAACTGACTTTTCGATGACATTCAATATTAAAATATGCAAACATTGTCGCACTGAAAATAGAAAACAAAGTGAAATGATTTAATTTATTGCCAAAATTTGCAATTTACTTTTAAATGATGCTTGAAATAGTCTATATTCCAATGCAACTCAACGAAATAAGTAATAGGAATAATGCTTACGTATGGTTCAAGAACAAAATATTGCGTTTTAATTAAATAGAAAATACAATTTAGATGTATGATTTTCTTGCGATTATCGGAACAATCGAAATTAATTTGATAGTCAAGCCTGTGATTTGATTTTCTAGTGAAAAAAATCAATTACATGCACCAAGAGATGAATTTCTTATCGATTGTGATTCGACAGATATGGAAATGTGACAGCACAGAAAAATTCTATTTCGTTTAGAGCTGCCGCCGCCGTGGCGCTGTTTGTTCAAATGTCAAGCGGAATGTAGGTTTTCATTGAATTCGAACCAATGTCATTTCAAAGTAATTTACACTGAAATTCCGAATAGATTTCATGATTAAAATACTGAATTTTCAGCGGCTAAGCCGCCTTTTTGTTGTTTATTTTATTTTTCGAAAAATACATCAACATCTGACCTTCAACGAAACTTTTTTAACAGAAATATACCAATAAATTCAACTTTTGTTTTTGTTTTTGAAAATGAATTCAAAAGAGGTAAAAAAATGAAATATCATGATATGGCTTTTTTAAAGCGTGTGTTGTTCGGAAAAATACATATAGAGCTGATCTTCAAAGAAACTGTTTCAAATTACAGAAATATAGTAGAAATTTCAACTTTTTTGTTTTTGAAAATCAACTCAAAAGAGGGAAAAAAATGAAATGGCTTTTTTTGTTCGAATGTTCGTTCATCCCTAAGTGCGGCGAATGCGAACTGCGCCTGTTGAAACTGCGTTACAGTACGGACACTTAACTGGTTGTGGTGGTTCTTGGTCTTCGTTCAGCTCGATGTTTGCCTCGTCAAACTGCTCGTTGTTTGTGATCTTGTAGACTTCGTAACACTCCATACAAAAGAATTTGTGTCGACATGGTAGCAACGCACAGTCCTTATCCCGTACAAAACACACGCGGCACAAATCATCGTCATTTGCTGTGGTTTCAACATGAATCGATGCATCAGTGGCAACCTCATTCAATACATCGTTCAGAACATCATCTTCGTCGAAGTCGAGAACCGAGAGATGTTCAAAGTTAAGCATATTTTCGCACACACCTAATTGGTCCCACGTGACTCTGTCCAAAAAGGCATCCACGGTAATTCCCTTTTGCTTCAGAGCCTCTGTAGCTTCTTTGATTTGATCATCCCGCCGCTATTGAGAATAATAGTTGCAAAAACAAAATGAGAATTGAAATCAATACAATTTGAATAGAAACTTCTTTTCATTTTTTCAACAGGGACTTCGGTAAGGCTTTACGGCGGGTCTTATACATTGTACTCGCGACCTTATTCAACGGAACCTTCGCTCCAGATCTGTGAATAATGAAAAAATGTATTCAATTCCAATTAGAACACGAAGGGTTGTGTTCAGGGAACAGAGAGAACACATATTCAGTATTCAATATTATACACTCCTCAAAGGTCACAACGCATGAAAGCAGTAAAATTTAAAGTAACATTTTTATAAGTGCAATTTGTTGAATCAGCATTATGCTTGGGCGTTGACCACAAATTATTGTATGAATAAACAAATGAATAAACGAATGAATTTAGTTATGTTACAGCAATCAACTGAACTGGTTATAACCCATTTAATGTATTCTTTATACCGATACAGGTTGTAACAGTGATATGATCGGCACATGAGCACCATCTCTACTGATTGCCATTATTGCAATGTAAATGGATAGAATGTCTGTTTCTTCTTCTTTTTCTCAACATCAATTGCATACGACTTATGATAACGGTGGCGCTACTTATGCGCATCAATTGACTTTTGCATTGGCTCTTATGTACTGTGCGTGCCTTTTGTTAGAACAATTGCAAATTATGATTGAATTGAATGAAAATTGCACATGAATTGCAGAAACACTTACTTTGACGCAACGTCATTGTATATGTCTCCAACACTTTTCAGGCGACCGCCGTTCAATTGAAGTGCAGCACACCCCGTCTTCAAATCCGTTTTGAATTGACTCAGTTTAACTTTTTCCTCAGCACTTGAATCATGGGAGTGACCGATGTACTTTTCAGGATAAGTAAAAATGCCGTCTTTCCCAAACATACGTGAGCCACAGTTGGCAACTGTGCATGTGTAGGCGATTCGCCCGTCCTTCATCGCCTTATTCTTTTTGAATGTTTGTTTTTTAGCCAAATCGTATATAACATACGATCCAATTCTTCGTGACGGAACTTTGATACAACTTGCGAGCTAGGGGAATATCAAGCTCTTGAACCTTGTGGGATATTTGAGATATTTGAAATAAACATCAATTGTATTACATATTTTCGAATATTTCGAATGAATAAATTAAATTTTTGTGGATTTTGGAGATATTTGAGATTTTTGGCATTAAATCCAAATAAATACATTTGAATATCATTCATAATCACAACAAATTATTATTAACAAATATCCACCATATTTCATACGACAGATTCTTGGAGATAAATTGAATTTTTTGAAACTTTTGTTCTGGGACATATGCCGAAAAGTCTATTCCCACAATCCCCACTCAATTTTTATCTGGATCATTTTTCGATGACTTTTTCAGACAATTTGTTGAAATATCTCGAAAAATACCCACTTTTCTTGCATTCAAACTATCATATTTGGATTTGTCGTGAAAAATTACATAAAAATAAGTCCATTTGAAATCATTTCAACGCGATTTTGTCGCCTTCGTAGGTCAAAATTCGACCAAATATCGATTTTTTGGCTACCTTTTCGCAAATACTCAAAAAAGTGATTTTTTGAAGTACTTGTCGAACAAAAGTGACAATTTTTACGGATTTTGTTATGAAATTATCATTTTTTGTTCGAGAGGTACCTCAAAAAATCACTTTTTTGGGTGAGTAACTTAGTAAAAAGTTTTTTTCTGTGAAAATATCTAGAGATACCAGTCGAGATACCATAGCTCATAAAAGTAAGTGTACTTTTGAGGTACCTCTCGAACAAAAAATGATAATTTCACAACAAAATCCGTAAAAATCGTCACTTTTGTTCGACAAGTACTTCAAAAAATCACTTTTTGGAGTTTTTGTATGAGAAGACTGCCCATATTTTTGAAAAAAATAACTTTTCACCCAGACATTAATCGTGAAATGTGTATATTTTGAGATTTTTTGAACAAAAGTCGATTTTTCAAGATTTGAAATTGAACCAACCGAATATGAGCCCAGAAATACATGAACACATCACTTGA
This sequence comes from Sitodiplosis mosellana, assembly GCF_009176505.1. NCBI lineage: Eukaryota > Metazoa > Arthropoda > Insecta > Diptera > Cecidomyiidae > Sitodiplosis > Sitodiplosis mosellana. Next base: position 6,151 of record NW_022601653.1, on the reverse strand, counting down.
TCTGGTCATATGGGCACTCAAAATGTTTGTAAGGGATCACACTAGAAGTTTAAAGGCAGCAAAGGCAGAAATTGTTTGCTCAGTGAGGTAATATCACTGTTAAATCGAAGCTCATGGGCGTAATTTCCTCATTTTGCTTAAAATAGACGCAGTTTACGACACAAAAATCATAGAAACCTATACAAAATGAAGGCGAAATCAATTCTACGTCAAAAATCAAGTAGAAATAGCTCTTCAGACGTTTCAAATTCGAAAAAAAAACGGACTTGTTTGGCTATATATAGCGTAAAATGGCGACTTTTTGGCCATTTTCGAGTATATTTGAGCCACTCAAGCCACCAAACCACTATTTTATGTGCATCTAATGATCAGATTTGAGTTTCTCGTCAAAAATAAGACTAAGTAGAGTCATTTTTAGCCATGAGTTTTAGATTTTATTGGGCTTCAGAAGTGAGTATTTGCGAAAAGGTAGCCAAAAAATCGATATTTGGTCGAATTTTGACCTACGAAGGCGACAAAATCGCGTTGAAATGGTTTCAAATGGACTTATTTTTATGTAATTTTTCACGATAAATCCAAATATGATAGTTTGAATGCAAGAAAAGTGGGTATTTTTCGAGATATTTCAACAAATTGTCTGAAAAAATCATCGAAAAATGATCCAGATAAAAATTGAGTGGGGATTGTGGGAATAGACTTTTCGGCATATGTCCCAGAACAAAAGTTTCTTCTTTTGAGGTGCCAAATCGAACGCGCACCCAGGGTTTTTTTTTTGTTGCGATTTTAAAAATCGATCCACCCTAATGTTTATATTTGCATTAATGATAAAATAATAGAAAAGAATTGAAAAGATGAAATCGAACAAATCTCTAGTGATATAGAAATCGCTAATGTTTGGTTTTTAATATGATTTCGCAATATTTCACAATTTCAAAATTTCACAATATGTTGTAATCAATATGGAATCTTGTGAAATCATATGACAACAACAAAACGTGTCCATAATTATAACAGCGATGACATTAACCACAGACATTTTTATAAGTTTTAAAAAGAAAAAATATGAGCTGAATTAAATTTTAAATTTTGCAATCATTCATGAATGCAGTGTACAATTATTCAAAATATTTCAAAATATGAATCTAACTGCATGCCTCCAAAATAACGTTAAAAAAAACTACGATTTAGAAAACAAACAGAATATTTCAGAAAAATAATTTTCTTTCATTTTGGCAATGCGCGTCAATGTCGCATCCCAAGTAACGAAACATATCAAATTACTATGTATTATATGTGTTGCCAGTGGTTCGCATGTATTACTTGGGTTTCAATGATAAAATGTCCAAAAGGGGGCGCGTGTGTGTTTAGTTTTCATGCAAATTCCCATATTGTGTCGCGTTTTGTGTTGAACTTATCGTATCATCTTCATTTGAGACGGGCTCAATCGTTCGACTGGCAGCTAGGGGCTAGGAACAAGTTGTGTCATTCGTATGTATTCGCATGAATTCATGCGTTCGTGGCTTTGTTATTGTTGTTGTACACTCACTGCGCTGCGAATGTCTCGTATATACAATCTACAAGAATTCACGAAAATTCGTGCGAATTCGTCTCAAGCGCTTGTGTTCTTACCCCCTAGACTGGCAGGTTCCGAGTCACTGTTCATGTGAATTGCTGCGTCGCTAGATTGAGTTTGACTGGGTGTTGAACTCATCGTATCATCTTCATTTGATCCGAATGATTGTCGATATGAGCACGCTGGGCTGTCATCGGTCGCGAAGCGAAAACATTTTGACGTTGCCGAGCGTTTTTTCGCCTTGGTGGTAAATCGGTACCACCAAATTCTTTGAGCCATGCCAGTTCACGGCTCATTATGAGGTCTGGAAAAAATATATTATCATAATGAAGTAGATTCATATGTGAATACAACTCAAACGAACTATTTATCAGAAAATTGAAACAAACACTATGAACAATGCACCAATTCATTATAATTGATTGTGCTCTACAAGATGCCGTTCAATTACAACAAAGCCGAAATAGCCTAGCTAATTGTTTTCTTGAAATAAATCAATTCGATGCATTGTTTATCGTTGACACCGATGCTGTGTGTCCATATAGACTTTTTAGAACGTTTCTCCAATTTTATCGTTCGGTTGAAACACAATGACGAACATCTATCTACCTAACTAGCGGAACATTGGCTATCATTTTAGAAACATACAAATCGAGAGAAAAAACTCGTGACAAAAAGAGAACAAGCAAACTGAAATCTTTTATTTGGACTGTAATTTTTTTTTCCCATGAATCATATTGAAACAGTAAGCTAATCAAATTAAGACTAAAGCAATGTCCAAATTTAGCATTAAGGGAACAATTGTAAATATGCATAAAAATGCAATTTTTCTCCAAAATAACTCAAAATCTCTTCAACATTTAGCAAAATTCTAAGTTCAAAAGTATAACAGATCGTAAAATGAATATATTTTCTTCTGTAAATTAGAAATTGAAATGCGATTAAATGCAAAATTGACTTCATCGAAGCGGCGTCTTATTATGCCTGTCAAAAATTTTATAAAATGCAAGTATATGTGGAATTACCTTTTCTGTAGAAACTTGATAATTTCTTTTGAATTTATCTGGTTTTTTCAATTTTATTCTTTGTTCGTAAAAAACTATTTTCACTTTTTTCTGTAGGGTAAAAGAGATTGTCGACTGTCCAGATCAAAGTTTAGATATGCAATGGACTGTCAGCAACCTAATATCACAAGAAACGAATGCAGCCAAAGCTATTTTGGTGGGAACATGAAATAGATTCGTTCAATGTTCATACAATTTTCATTTCATTTTTTTGTGATTCTTTTTTTGGATTTTTCCATTTTAAAATTGGAATATTAATTCGTAATGCCGAGAAATGTCAACAAATTAAACCACACTATAAATACATTAAAACTTCTGTGCATTTCAAATAAGAAGAAGAGTATTTGCAACATAGCAATTGGAATCAAATTGAACGCGGTCAACTTCATATCAGTTCCAATTGTCAAAGCTGCAGTCGCAGTGGTTGTACACATTTATTGAAATTGATGCTCTGGACACAGTGAATGTTGTGCGTGACAGAAGAATATTGTTGTTCAAATGAGAAAAACACAGTCAATACGCAACAAGTGTAAGAAAAATTAGCAAAAAGAGAAATTCCATTTTGAATCGATATCGGATTCATTTTGTTCAAATTAACGAAAAAAAAAACATTTGAAATATATGAATTGAGATCGAATTGGAGGCGTGGCCAACTTCCAATCCTGATGTCATGCAAACGCACTCATTGTAATGACTGACATATCAGCTCCATTAACAACTGTTTGATATATTCTAATTTGCAAGACTTCGACAAGAAATAAAGGGATATGAAAAGAATTACATTCGTAATCCCAAAGTTTTCAACAAAGGATGTAATTATTACGAATTGTTGGCCAATGTTAAAGCATCCAATCAAAAAGAGATTATTATTAGAAACATACGATTTTCATTCACTTTACTTCAAAATGCAAGATTATTTCTAACGAATGAAGACAATTCGAATCCAAAGTATAATTCATTACAGCCAACTTCACTACACACTGCACAGTGAACAGAACAGTCTAACCATTGCTGAAATCAAAGGACACAACTGACAGCATTTATGTTGACTATAGTCAGTGAATTGCATTTATTCATTCGCACATAGAAGAAGCACACGAACATAAGCACCACAAAGACAATTAGAGCAGAAACACACAAGAACATTGAATCATTTCAAAAGTCAACTCAACTATTGAGTTGACTATTGTGTAAACTAATTGAAATTTTAACAAAAGAGTAATTGACACGCCTGATTTCATCAGAGAAGTAAGTTTTGGCGTCTCTCTGTATGATTCAATTTGAAATATAGTTGTACTAAATTCATTTTATGGACATTGGTTTTTACTCTCTGCGGCTATAATTATTGTTTGAATAATGTCACATTTGATTCGTAGACATTTGCATTATTTGTGCAATTGACTGGGTGATAAATACAAAGAACGAAAAGGCACTTTATAAAAAATCAGTACAGAAATGTGAATCTCTATACTGTTTAACTTTAATTTTTTAAGCCAAATACAATTTTGCAGTTCCCTTCTTCGGTAAACACATTCAATGAACTTGGCTCTAGACGGTTCAATTGTGCAGCAGTACAACATTCAAAAATGATTGACCATAACATTTCGAAATTGACAGATTGTGTCATTGCTGATCGTTCATTTTCCAAACGCACAAAAGATTCATTTTCATTCTCAGTCTCTTCGTTATTTTGTCTACAATTTTATATACTAGATAAAATTCATAGATCAACTTGTTGAGATATGAAGTAATCGTAAAGAGTTTTAGAATGAGACTGACTTTTTATTGAACATAAATTCTTAAATTTAAATCCAAGCCTACTTATATATCAATGATATATAATACAGAGTTAACATTATTTGAATAATAAATATAAAAATAGTATATTCAACACAACTAACATTTTTCTACTTCGTGAAAAGAAATTTTCGCTGTAGCAAATCGCACACAAAACACAATCGAAGTTGAATCATTTTCAGTGGATCTTCAAAAGGCGAATAAATGTTTGGAGCACATGCAGAGCCGTATCCAGAGTGGTGCGGAGTATGCTCAGCATGCCCAAAGCAACAACCAGTCGATTATTATAATTTCAAGAGCAAGAAGCAAGCTATATCCAAAATGCAATGTGCAATATATCGTTCACTCACTATTGTTTAGTCTCATGCCTTTTGGATTGTTCACACAATGTACTGTGGCTTATCTTCCATGTATTTACATAATCGCAATATTGTCGCGTCAGTAGATTTGCGATCAACAGTTCAATCAGCTGATAAACAAACTGCTTAAAAAATTTCAAAGAATTCTGTGTTTGCAATCCAATGCATTATGTCAACTGTTTTAACGGTATATGACTAAATGAAAACAATCGCTTGCTCATGATTAATCATAATCGATCGGCGTTCTAGCTGCTGCCGAAAATTGAGTGAACTTCATTTGAGTTTCAATTGTTGAATTGCAAACATTGTGTTCGAAATGAATAAAAAATTAAAACAAGAGACTATTGTTGGTCTCTTTCAGAGAAATGGTATGTAGGACTTAAATTGTAGTGATTCAAATGTAATTTTGACTTTATGTGATAAAAATACATTATTAATAGCAAATGCCGCCGTTGAATCCGCTTCGACTTCAAGTGCTTTAGACACAGCATCATGAACTAACGCTCCAGAAATAGCTTCAAACAGTGATCAACCAGTCTCTGATAATGCAAGTGAACGAGATAAAGTGGCGAATATCGATTTGGAAACAAGTGCGCGCAAACCGTCCGAAATAAGTAAATATTTCGATCACGAAGACTACCACAATATTTAAATGATTACGTTTCGGGTTTGAGCACCAAAGATGAGCCGCGAAAAGAGGTAGAAAATGCGTTCAATCAAACTATTCAGAAAGTTCTTTCTGAAATGGAACGACGTTTTGAAGAAAACAATGAAATATTGTTAGCATTGAGCACAGCATATGAAATTGATTTGAACAAAATGAAGCCACTTTTATCCCTTGGTGTAAATTTGCCTGATGAGAGCAGCATCAACGTAGCCAAACAATATTTACAGATAGAGGAAGCAAAGTCAAAACAAAATGATCCAGACTATAAATTTAATGTCTTAGAAGAATTATATAAAATTCGTATCGCGATTCCCGATGTTTATGATTTTTTCTGCATGGTCGAAACGTTTGGATCGAGCACAGCTATAAGTGAGTCATCTTTTTCGTGTTTGTCGCGAATACAAACAATCAAACGTACAGTCATGGACAAAATTGAGCGTACGCCTATAAATTTTGTGTTTTATTTTTTCCAGTAAATTTTCATCTCAAATGTAATATATCAATGGGAAGTACATAAAAAATCAATAATATTGGCAATTTTGAACATCTAAATTGGCCGGCCAATAGGCGGCTTATGGCTCTCGGTAAAAATGGCCAAAAATTCAGGAGCAGATACTTTTAAACGCTGAAAACTTTCGGATCGCCTTCAATTTGGGCAAGTTATGGCCGTTGGAAAACCCAAAAAAATTTT
>NW_022601652.1:0-4223 GCF_009176505.1 Sitodiplosis mosellana | reverse complement strand
ATATGACATTTCGCAATCAAACGCTTGGTTTAATTTTTCGAAAAAAATCGGCCATTTTTCCAACGGCCATAACTTGGCCAAATTGAAACCAATCAGAAAGTTTGAATTGAATTTTTGGCCGTTTTTACCGAGGGCCATAAGCCGCCTATTGGCCGGCCAATTTTGATGTTCAAAATTCCCAATGTTATTCATTTTTCATGTACTTCCCATTGATATATTACATTTGAGATGAAAAGTTACTGGAAAAAATAAAACACAAATTTATAGGCGTACGCTCAATTTTGTCCATGACTGTATGTCAATGAGTGAGCAACGAATGTACGATCTTTCATTTTTGGCCTTTGAAAATTAATATTTACACGCAATTCCGAATGAACGTATTCTTAAGTATTTTTTTGATGAAAAGCAACGTAAAATTAATATTCTTTAAGAAAACATAATAATCATAACAATCATTGTTCGCATTTTATTCAATAAATATTTTTATCTGGAAATATGGTTTTGTTATAGTTTGTCTGGAAATTTTGTTCTTTTTGGATGCTCAGCATGCCCAAGCATTACGTTCTGGTTACGGCTCTGAGCACATGAAAACACACATCGATGAATTTCTGTTCAGCTGCGCAAATTTTTTCCAAGGATTTCGTCGCAGCGAGGAGAAGATGGAACATGAAACCGGTTGCAAGGTGCGTCGCTACGAGTGTCATCTGTGCAAGGAATTCTCTAGTTTAAAAATAACGAATTTGAACATTCATCTGCGCGCCCATACCGGCGAAAGGCCATTCGAATGTGACCAATGCTCAAAGAGATTCAATCAGGCAAACAGTTCGAAATATCATCATAAATCTCATACCAATCCACGTCCGTTGAAATTCAAGTGTTCATCTTGCTTCAAGATCTTTACGCGACAAATGGAAAAAGAAAATCATCAAGCCAATTGCAAGCGACGTGAATATGAATGCGTTCTGTGCAAGACGTACACAACTGAACTCAAAGAATCATTGGTGAGTCACATGCGAATCCACACTGGTGAAAAACCATTCTGATGTGAAACATGCTCGAAATGCTTTGCGCAAAAGGGCGGTCTCAGCCGGCACCAGAAAATGCACAATTAGCTCTGTTGATAAAGAATAAGCAATTAAAATTTAACACATCGAATGAAACAGCTCGTGTTTAAATAAATTGATTTAAATAAAAATAAATACAAAGATGTATTAAGCATAAAATCTGGTCTTTTTATTTGAAAATTGAGAATAGATTGTGTTGATTGTGCAGCGGAAACCCAAATAAATATTCTCCTTTTTGTCAATCACGCCTAACAGCTGTCACCTACAAATAGTATTGGCCTCTGCAAAAATGACATTTGAATCTGTCGCACATTGTTGTTGGAGTCAGGGCAAAAAATCAAACAGCGAATAAAATTTGACGAAAAAAGAAATGGAATCATTCATTCTATTCCGAAGTTTCAGATTTGATTGGTACACGTATAAAAAACAATTCAAACTCAGAGTATAATTCGATGCGAATAACTTCACTCCAGGCCAAAACGTCACTACTGGAAAAACCAATGCGCACCATTAACACACAGCGAACGACGCTTATTCATTCGTACACCGTAGAAGGAGACGAGCACAATTAGTCAGCTATTGAAGATGGATTGGATCATTTTATACTTGATTCATCTTTTGTGAAAACAAATCCAAAGTCGAGTTTTTAGACATTATTCCATTTTTCATTGCAATTGAATTGGATTTCATGTGGCATAGTTCAAAAAGTGTAAAATCTTTAATGCTATGAAATAAATATGGAAATGGTTGGTTGCATTTAAATGCCTCACCTGCAATGGATATGAAGCAACGTTTGACAAGTCGAATGTATCGAAAGCATTGCGTATGAATCCCTGCTAAGGCCGGTCTACAATTGTTGGCTATTTACTGGTCTGAAATTTCTTCGAGGCGTAAGACCATATCTACAGCTGCTCGAGACCTTGAAAATTAAATGGGATCACGACACTTTCAATAATCAGAGTGGTCCGATGATTCATTTCAAAAACATGGAAACGCTCAAAATTACAAATAGCCGTGCATTTGACCATCTTACGGAGTTCACATTCACCACATTCTGTATACTGAATAATGTCTTTTGGTCAACCAGCGATTTTCCTGAATATATTTTATTATCAGCACTCGGTCGACTTTGAACAAATTGACATTGGCCTGATATGAAGATGTCTGTTTTGATCCAATCATGAGCACATTTCTACAATTATTTCGATTTCAACTCAATGCGCTTTCAAAAGACGATGAATTTATGAAAAGTTTGAGGAATGAATGACAAGCATCAGTCAAAGGAAAAATTGTCGAAGTTAGGAAAAGGTCAAGTGAATCTGAAGAGTTGACCGATAGTGAAGTGTTTATTCAATTGTGATTGGTTATTTTCTTTATCTGACACAAGCAACTATAAAACGTTGAGCGAAGCTGCGAATATAGCTGCGCCATATTCATATCTTAATAACCATCCTAATAATTTTGAGAGATTATTGAGATCCGATCATAATACCGATAAATCTTAATAACGCTATCAACTTTTTATCAGGTTATTAGCTATATTTAAATAATAACGTTACCGGATGAATCTTAATAATATCATTTTGAAGTTATTAAGATCGAATCCTGATAATTTATCAACATTCAATCTTAATAATCATCAAGTTCTGGGAGTGGGTTTTGGTGGATCCTCAGGATCGACCAGAACTGCTGGTTCTGGAAGTGGATCTTCAGGATGGGCCAAGGGCAGTGTCAAACCGGATCTGGTATCTGAATGTTGATAAATTATCAGGATTCGATCTTGATAACTTGCAAACGATATTATTAAGATTCATCCGGTAACGTTATTATTTGAATATAGTTAATATCCTGATAAAAAGTTGATAGCGTTATTAAGATTCCATTATAATAACGATATCGAACGATATTTTTAGTTTATTACGATATCTTGATAAAAAAAATCGTGAGCACAGCTATAGCTGCGGACTTGGATAGTGACACATACTCCGACACAAGCAAATGTTAATTGTCCGAAAAATCTGAATTTGCTGATGTCACTGACAATAGTCTCAAGCACATCTCAACGATCTTCTACAGGCTACCGAAATAAATATTCAAAGAAAAATATCAAGTAGAATAGGTTAATTTCAGTTCATCATATGATCAACCAATTGAATATCAAAATGACACAATTTTCATTGGTGATCAAACATTCTGTTGGAACTGTTCACACTGATGTGACCGGATTACTTAGTGTTTGCTTGGGGACGAAAAAAAAATTCGTTTCAAAGAACACCGAAAGTCGCTACTGAAGGAAGTTAACTGCGCATTTATATTGTATGGGATAATTCACTCATTTGCGTCCTTCTTTGGTGATCGTTTGAAGTTCGATAAGCTCCGCAGGTGCGACAAATGGCAAGCATCCCTCATTCGGACTACGATGAACTGAAATGAATGACCTCTCATTCCAACGCATGCTCCAATGTCTGGCGTTTTTCAAATCATATGTCACAGCTCATTGGAAAACTAAAGTTTCAAAATCAAAACTGAAAATTTTCTGCATCATCTGAAATAAATAGCGAAATGCTTTAATTTTACGCTTTGATTCAATTGATAAATGTTTGCTTGTTGTAATAAACACAATCCGAATCGTAAAAAAAAGAATTACATTCGTAGCCCCGTACTATTCCGTTCTGTTGTCTGTACTTTTATTTTATTTTTTTTTTGTATTTTAGTCAATTTCTGATTGGCTTCAAACTTTCAGAATCTTACTTATCTCCCAAAAAATGAAATCTCAGAAAGAATGACTCAATTTACGGATACCTCCCACGCAAAAGTGTCATTTGTTGGAGTTTTTTGGGTCAAGTACCCCAGGGTCAAATCGAAAATGGCTTATCTTCGAACTTAAACTAAGTTTTTCGGATACAAATCTTTTGGAAGTTCCAGATTTTATCATCAAAAATATTTTTTGAGTTATCGTGTTAACACACACCAACGGCGACGACGACGACGACGACGACGACGACGACGACGACGACGATGGCAACGACGGCACACGAACGGAAATGTGTCTCAAAAATGTGTTTTCTGCGCGTTTAATGAGTTTTTATGATGATCTAAACCAATTTTGCGAAAAAAAAAGTTTTCGGGACCAATTCCTATACTCTCCCTTAACACGGT
>NW_022601651.1:0-9089 GCF_009176505.1 Sitodiplosis mosellana | reverse complement strand
TGTTGCTCACACAATCAGAAATCCTTTGTATCACACTTTAGTTGTGGATAAGTAATGCTCTCTTTCAAAACAATTAACAAGCACTTTCCACCGTTGTCATCGTAGTTGTGCATCGGTATTCATCGTTCGATTTGAATTAAATTGATTATTTCGTTGCTTTTGGTGGACGTAAAATCATTTTCAAAATTTTTGTAGACTTCATCACATTTTACGTCCACCAAAAGGAACGAAATAATCAATTTAATTCAAATCGAACGATGAATACCGAATAAAGCAACAATCTTTGCAGCTAAATCATGAAAAACATAAGCACAAAGATGATTTTGATAAGTTGAGCCGTAGTTTTTTGAATTCAAAGTTTGATGAACTGCGTTAAATCCTGACTAAGCGTAATCAAATGACGAATGCAAACGTTCCCATTTTGTGCTCCCACCTGCGTAAATTGACTCTTTTTCATTTCATTTGTAATGGAATGCCATTTTGCATTTTATATTTGTAATGGAATCACTATGTATGTGAAGTCTTTTAGTGAAACCATTCCGTTTGGTTCAATTACGAAATTCTTTTGGTGAACAGTTGATTTGTGATTTGTGTTTAAATTATTCGTAATGAATAATTTAAAACTTGGGTTTTTTATTTTTGGCATTATTCTAGCCATCAAAACTGTGTTTTCGAGAGTCCATGAGACAGAGATTCCAATTCAATATTCGAAGAAGGTAAGCAACTGAGTGAAGTTTATGAAAAAAAAATAAAATGAAAATTTTGTTTGTTTTTTCTTACTGCAATGAGATTAAAGGTGCTATTTCCTAGGCGACCGATCGTAATCGGCGCCGATTTTTCCCAACAATCGGTAGCCTAGGAAATGAGTTCAGTGCAATCGGCGCCGATTGCTATCGGCAACCGATGTGTCTACAATCGGCGCCGATTTGTTTGCTATCGGTCACCGATTGCCGCAATTTTGTGTTTTCCTGTTGTAATATAAAAAAAATAATTCTAAACGAAAGAAAAAAAGAATAGATAGCTTTCAAGCACTCCTCTTTGCGTTGATCCAATTACGGTATCGAATTCGCTGGATAGCCGGCTTGTTTCGCCAATTCAATATCGATGAGACATTCTTTGTATCGTTTCATTTTCAAAAAACAAGCCGATCGGTCTGCATACGCCAAACTGACATTCTTCGAGCCATGTTCAGCATAACATAGACTTTCACCGTACAATTCCATTGCCCGAGTCCATTTGCCTGAGCTGAAGTATTCGTCGCCCTCGTTCCGCTTTTGCGTTGACACCACACCATTTTTGTTGAATGTTGAACTCGGTTTTCCCTATCGAGCAAAAAAATCCCCTTTCTCAAAACTTACGCATCCACCATTCAATGCATACAAGTCCACATACATCGAGTCATTTCCATTCGATTCCTTTTTCCACAACATTGTGAGAGAACCATTGTGAGAAACCTGAATTTTCGGGCTAAAATATTTGCGATTTCCGAAATTAGAATTGTATGTATCAAATAGTATTATATAGAAATGTTATATTTACAAATCGACTTACATTGGCTTTGAAATCGGCGAAAAATATCGATTTGGAAGTAGGTTCAGTTTTGGAATTGGTTGTGATTTTTGATTTGATCTAATTTATTTATTCAATCATTTTTTTCATGCATTTGGGTTAATGTAGCTTATGACAAACGTTCATAGTGAGATTAATTAGAGATGAATTCATCAGAGATGTATAGATAGTTTCTATGATTAGGCTCCGATTCAAGACTTGCTTGTACGATTTCTAAATGAGAACATCATAATTAATTCGCTGAATTGAGCCCAAATGGTAAGCAAATTGGTATATTATCATTTGTTCCGCTGGAAAATAAAAGCCATTCATGATTGAATGCAGAATAGGGAATTTTTGAAGCAAAAAAATTGTTTTTATTGGGAGTTGAAAACATCCTCTGAAGCAGGGTGATTTTTCGACCTTTTAGATCAGACAGGAATGAGATAAGTCTCAATCGATTTTTCGTCAAAAATTACGTGGAAATAGAATCATGACAGCCCATTATAGGTGGGTTTTCTATGCCACAAATGTGATTTTGTAAGCAGATTTCGACCATTCGTTTGTTCTATGAAGAAAAGTCAGTTTCGGACCAAATTTATAGGTAAACCGATGTGGAAAAGGTCGTTTTTTCATGTATTTTGACGAAAAAATAGCAGTTTTCTCATATCAAAATGTCGTAAGAGGCCATTTTTCCCACAAAAAAGCTGAAAAATGACATATGATTCACCTGCCAAGGCCAGACACACGAACTGAATGGGGGGTATACACGAAATTTTATTTTTCCATCTGAAGCGGCGCGACATAAGCGCAAAAAAACGCAAAAAAAACATATAAAAAAAACCCACTATTTTGAGATATTTAACATTTTATACTTTGAACCCTTTTTTGGAGGTTCCAATGGGGCCATAGAGGACAAGTTACTAAGCGGCTTTTGTAGCCCCATCAATCTCCTTTCCAACGGTACCATAGGTTTGGCAATATGTCAACTACTTCACAGTTAGATTTTAGTTGGCGCAAACCCTTTTTTTCGATTTTTTCAATTTTTTACGAAATTCACACTGGGTGAACTCAGACATGTGGGTCACTTACAGGCCTGAGATTTTGGTTTTTTCTTTTTCTATCGGAAACAAGACTCCAAGCCAATTTTCAGCCAATTCGGCGACCTCACATTACAACTCTTCCCTGATTTCGTGTGGAATGGTCGATATAGTAAACGTTGAACATACTTTTTCAAATGGGTAAGATGCAATGAAATTTACAGTTTTGGAATTGTTTCACACAATTTCTTCCATGACAAAAAAAGATTTTTCTATACATCGGCAGTTATAATCAAGGATGATATTTTGTTATATTAATTACGAATCTGTGTATTTTTTTATTTCGACCAACAGTGTTTTAACGCAGCAACAGAACAGACCGGAAATTGAATTGGAGAACGTTCGTTTTTCTATACTCGATGCATTGTATGTACATGAGGATTTTCAGAAGAAACTGGAACAAGCTATGGAAACAACTACCAATATATTTGGGGATCCGACATTCACGTTTCCAATAAAGTTTGTATCGTCAATTTTATCTTGTATCGATGGATCTATAAGATTTGTTGGCGCTATTGCTCCTGTTTTGATTGATGCTTTTGCAGAAAAATTTGAGAATAAACATTTGTTAGGGCCAATTATAGAGCACATGGAAATTTGGCAAGATCTTCGAAGAGGTCTGATTGAAAAAGGAATCACAATTTCGAAAACATATAATTCCTTAAGGAAATTGAGAGAAGTTCCTACTAGGATATGTTCACAGTTGGGAAATGCTCATAGGGATCTCTTTCCCATCATTTTACACTTTTCATCTCAGAATTTAAATTACCGAAGTATCCCATCTGTCATATCTCAAATGATGTTGACCATAGCTCCTGTATCATCTGTAATAGCGCGTTCATTGCCATATCTGGAACAAGAAACTGACATGAATTGTCGTTTGAGAGATCTATTTGACGACCTATTCAAAATAGTTCTATACCATCGATTGCTGAAAATCGATGTGATTCATCCAGACGTTGTTCTCAAACGGCATATATTAACTTCGTTCACAATGAGAGGTGAAATTGATAGAAAGATGAGCACCATGAAAAAAAAGTTCATCGAATGTAAAATGGGTTCGGATGGAAAAATAACAATTCATGACAATTTGGAATTTGTGAAGGACACCTTTTATACTGGGGAAATGAAATGTGCTGAAGACTATTTTGCCTTAGTAAGACACAGACTTGAGATACAGTTCGTCAGAGCAATAAATATGCTTGACACGAGTTGTGCGAACACTAGAAAAACAACTGGAAATGGTCGGCTTACAATCTTTATAACAGGCGTTTATGTACCTGGTTACTATTGGCCGCTTCAATGGTTTAGAGCAAAAGTGAAAATTTTCCTTGAATCGGAGGACAAGCCTCCAGTTTATGAGTCGAAAAAAATAATGGACTCAAAAGATCCACTCTGGTTCCAAATTGAAGAGACTTTTCGAAGCCAGCTCACTAACAAAGAAACAGAAATCATCATTATTATATATGACGATGATGTAGTAAAAGCGCGCTTCCAAAAGAATATCAAAGATTTTTTGACTTATTACGATTTTGATCATGCAGATTCAAGTCTACCAAATGTTGTATTCTATCCATTTTGGGAGGAATTATACGAAAATGCGGAGTACACAGAAACATTGAATAAGGCAACCGGTACTAAAATGGTAAAACAAATAGTTGACGATCATTGTTCGGTAAACGTGACCGCATTAAGAGAATTACTAAATCATAAATAATCAATTAAAATGGAACATATAAAAAACATAAATTTAAGAAATGCATCAACAAATACCGATTTGGTCGGTTTGGACATCGTGCAGCTTTGTCCATTTCGTAATTCACTGAAAAAATTAAGTTTATTTAATGAATAGCATGAAATTAAAATTGTTGAATTATGAAAAATCGCTCACTTTTTTAAACAAATTTATTCTTGAGAATGTACATTTTCAATAAATGCTATTTCTATATCAAAAATATATTGTTGTTCGGATGTAAGGATGTACTGAACTATGGTAAAATTGCCTATATAATATGCACACTTCACAGCATTGAGAGATTGAGCATGTTTGTTCAGCTGAAAGAATTTTTATGAATCGGTTTGTATAATAAATGTCTAACCCGTATCAATCACTAATTATATGATCCTTTTCTCCTGTTCCACTCTAATGAAATTTTTTTTTGAATTCCTCTTATTTAAGCGTTTCAAATGTTCTCAAGAGTCGTCGTTTCAATCGTTATAGTGTCTCTGCTTCCGTACAAATAAGACTGAAAATTTTAATGAAATAAGTTTAATAGGATATCAACGCGATACTTTTGATTAAAGATTTTTGTCTATTTAAGATTAAACTCTCACCAAAGCAGTTTCAACCTCTGTTCGATTTCCATAGATCATACGATATAAACTGATAATTCGAGAAACAGTGTCTGGAGCTAGTTTCTGGGATAGATCCATTTCAAATAGTTCGAGACATTCGTTATAATATTCACGAAGAAATGCATAGTTCTCCTGGCCCATTTCATTTGCAAAATCTTTCATTTTTTGTTCCACGTATGTTGCATTCAGTATAAACCGTTGGACTCCCCATAATTTTAATTGACTGAGCATCTATTAAAATGATGGATATTAACATAGTATGAAGTAGGACAATAGATTAATAAACAGATTTTTTTCTGAAACATTATATCCCCAACATAACTCACATCCCCAACGGTATGACAGATTGCTTTATCATTGAAATAATTCAAAGCACAGTCTATCAAGTCTTCTGTTAGTTGTGAACTAAAATTTGTGAACTCCATTTTTATTTCGTTACGTAGTTTCGATCTAATCATCCATTCCCCTTTATTATAATTCTCGATCTGTCCTCTCCTTAATAAATATATCTCCTTGAAACATAATAAGGATTCTTTTTCATTCTTAGAAAGTGACTTGAAAAACATCTGGTTAATAGGAAAAAAAAAAAATAATTTATCGTATGCAACAAATTATACACTGTAAATGAAGAATAAAGAATACCTCTTTAAAATCGTTAATATAAAAGTGAAGTGTAATTACAACAACAACTCCATATAAAAAAAAAATTCATGTTTCACTTTTATTTTAACGATTTTAAGGAAGTATTTTTCATTCTTACCGATTCAAATATTTTAATTTCAATTATAATCAAACCTCTTTTGAATCTTCTTCTGGAATCAATTGTGAAAGCTTCAAGTATTTGAACATAAGTTCGACTTGATTTTGTAGTTTATGGATTTGCTCTTCCAAAGTCCTATTTTTGACCTCTTTGTCGTAGTTTAACAATTTTTGTAAACTTACATATTCCAAAGAAATGCAGATTAAGACAACAAACGAAAGTAGCTTCATTTTTCTATGTTTTTCACGTATCACGTCCAAATCGCTTTGAAGTACGATTTTAACTGTTGAATGTTGTTATCATACATTGTAATATTCGGTGAGTGCCACTAAAAAAATATACACACTCATCTAGTGCGTGAGACGCACGCGGATGAGATGAAGCAAAGCGAAAAAGAAGCGGGCAACTCCATACGAACGAACGATATAGCGCGCATACATTCGTCACTCCGTCGTTAGAATACGGACACAGACACAAACACGTAGTACCCATTGACTCTATGTTCTAGTTGCGCGCTTCCCTTTCACTTTGCTTCATCCCATCCGCATGCGTCTCACTCACTAAATGAGTTACCATGCGTCTCACGCACTAGATGAGTATTTATATTTTTTTAGTGGCACTCACCGAATATTACAATGTATGGTTGTTATCAGATTAATATGTATCTTTTAAGGCTAGTCGTTGCACATTAACTAAGCATAATTGTAGAGAGATACACGATATAAATTCAAATAATTCCCAACAATAACCACTCGCAATGTTATATATCATCATTTCTATTCTTAAGGCTGATGTTTTGAATCAATGTATACTTGTATACATATATGAGATACGTTAAAAACACCCGAGCATTTCAAAATTGTGTCGACATAAGACTGTTTAGTATAAAGAAATAATGTGCAGGCGTTTTTCAATCAAACCAAGTCTATTGTATCAACGATCAAGATTTGGTTTGTTACAATGAATATATTTGTTCATGCTGATCATTTGAAATGATACCAAATTGCTTATTATTTAACACATCGTATGTAGTAATAAGAGTATGCTAAAATAAGAGTGAAAGAGAGAATGTTATAAAAGTTGACCACGTAAAGCGTAAAAAGGTACTCTGTATCATTTCAAATGACCAGCAAAAGCGAATATGTTCATCGAGTACTGATGCTCCAATTTAATGGCCAATTTTCTATATTATTATCTCGTTAACAACAATTTAATCGGTTTACATCATCAAAATGAGGAAATTGAATCACATCCCGTATATCGTCACTCGTATTTCATTAAACTTAACCGACCTTACAACATTTTTAGCTCTTTACGATTTTTGGCCAAAAATCGACAAACAGGTTGCAACTTTAATCGAACGAAGCTCGCGTCAAAGATTCTAACCAGGTCGGAAGTTTATTTGTTTTGCTTTAAGCCGGAAACTCGCAATGCCACTTATCACATACAAATCGTCAAAATTGTACGATAATTGACGATTATTTCCAAAACATATAGATAATTGCTTTGCAGCCTCAAGATTTTCATGCAGAGTCATGTGTTGTGAGTAACTAAAATTGAATACTAATAGTGAGAGAAAAAGAGCTCCGTGACGCTAGCCCCCCTCCGCCCCCGGTTCCAAAATTTAAATCCGAGCACGGTTTCGTGTTCTACGCAATTTCTGCTGATTACTGCTTGCTCCGCAGAATTTCTGCTGCAACCGGTGACGAGCAGTAATTGTCCAAAGTTTCGAAAAAATCGATTTTTCGCATATTTAAAGGTTTTGCCCCAAAAACTAATTCCAAACTAAATTTTGAACATTTTCATGATCCAAGGGCTGATAATGAAAGATCTCGGGGCCCTCTAATTTCTGCCCGCTCCCCACAATTCCTGCTCCAACCGGTGACGAGCAGTAATTGTCCAAAGTTTCGAAAAATCCATGAAAATCGATTTTTTGCATATTCGAAGGTTTCACGCCAACAGTCAATTCCAAATGAAGTTTTCAATATTTTGATCACCTGGTGGATAATATTGAAAAGTCTAGATGCCCACTAATTTCTACTCGCTTTTTAGAGTTCCTGCTTCAACCAGTGACGAACAGGAATTCGACAAAAATTGGAGAAAAAAAATGTATGAAAATCGATATCACAGTGCAACAAAGTTTGGGTAGGTCCATGTCACCAGCACCACCAGTGATGTTAAACCATAATATGTTATAATTAGTGCTCGAATTGTGCTGTCAGATACCACTTCCAGATTGCAAAAATCTTGTCTAGTGGCTGAGCACTAATCGTCAATATTTTTGAAAAAGTAGATTTTCGGTACATTCCCATGGCAAGTACATGAAATCGAAATTTTTTCGTATCAATATATCTCTATGACTCCTGTTCGGAAAAGTGAATCACTGTTTTATAATTGAGTCATGAAGTGAGTCACAATATAACTCATAATTGAATGAGTCATAATCGGAAAGTCATGACTTTCTGTTTTGCGCACCAATACTGTACGTAGATTTTTCATGATTTTCGGTATACTCACGCATTCAATGAGTCATATTCATATCAATTCTGATTCTTTGACTCGACTGACTCATTGCCTTTTTTGGCCATATGACCAGTGCACTATGGTCATATGCGTTAGATTTTAGCGAGTGGTTTGCGGTGCAATGGTTACTTACTGGAATTCCATTGGCCTAAGGAAGGAAACCAAAAAAAAGTCCGTTTCCACAATTTACATGTGAGCTTTGATAAATATCAAGTTATGACTTGACACAATTTCGAGAAATTAAATTATTCTACGCAATTCAACCGTGTGTACTTGAGAAAATCTAAAAAAAATTGTAATTTGTCCAAGACTAACACATCTCACTTCTAGAGTTCTGTTCTCCAAACATCCAGACTAATAATACTGGGCTGGAATTCTAAGAATTCCACCAAAATCGTTCGGAATTATTTTTTTCGTACATAAGACCATATTGGAGTGAAAGAGAGAGATTCCACTATTTTTCAGCTCTCCACCGGAATTATTGCGATAACTCAAGGAAGAGTGGATTGTGTGAGAAATAATACCGGTGGGACGCTGAAAAATAGTGGAATCTCTCTCTTTCACTCCAATATGGTCCTATGTACGAAAAAAATAATTCCGAACGATTTTGGTGGAATGACTTAGAATTCCAGCCCTGGGCGAAACACATACAATTGGAAATTATTAAATATTTTCACGAAAATAACACAAAAAGCATATTTTTTTATTAAATTAAACAATTCGATAATTATCTCGTTTTATTTATGCAAAATATTCTAAAGATTTTATTTCAAAAAAAAAAACACAGACACGTTTATTATTAC
>NW_022601650.1:0-2476 GCF_009176505.1 Sitodiplosis mosellana | reverse complement strand
AAAAAAAAAAACACAGACACGTTTATTATTACAGCCTAAGGGATTTTATTTGAATTAGATGTTCTATAAGATTAGACAATGGTTAACCAATACGTTTATTGTTGCAATTCTTCGATCATCGAGTATTTACAAAGATGCATTTCAATTGAATCACTCAAGTGATTAGAAAAAGAATAATAAATTGTTAAAAACCGGAGAAAAAGAAACATCCAAATCCGTTTTCCATTCACGTAACACAAATAATGATTTATTTATAGACGAAAAAAGAAACAAAAAACTAGAAGTTTAACATTTTTGAACGTAAACTGATCTTAATAACTTTCCTTTTTTACTATTTTAACTAAAATTGATTCACGTTCGTTACACGTACATTTTAACATCTCTTCAGTTTCGACTGGTTTTAAAGGCAAAGTGTGAATAAGACTAAATACCAACGACCGCAAATAATGATAAGAAGTATGCTATGCTAGATCTCGTCAAAACGAAATTCCTGTTTATCTTAACAGATGATTCTAACCCAAACATACCGTATCATTCATTTCCTTTGTGTCAACTACAAACTGTTAATTATTAATTGATTACAATATTTGGAACGAAAAAGAAAACTAAATAAATTGAAGTAATATTTGGCAAAACCGTTCGTTTTCATTGAATTTGTTTATTTATTCGTATTTCTCGAATAAGTTTGAGAGTGTTGCGCTGATTTTTGGCAATTTAGTGCTTGCCTTCGAAGGTAATTTCAAAAATAAATAAAATTTCCAATGTGTACAATGGGAAATTACTGTTATTAGTTTCGTTTAACAAACATTTATTTTCACATATGCTTTTCAACAAAATTTCTTACTCTAAGTTATTCGATTGAAATCAATAGATGTGGTGAAACAGTACTTAAGTTAAAAAATTAATGAGTTGACCTTTTCCATTATGAAAAATAAACGAAACGATGCTAGATAGCTTTTGATTGTTTTGCTGGTTTTTCAGAAATTTGAGCAAGAAAATTACGGATGAAAATTCAGAAAGAATTTACAATTTTTTTTTCCTTCTGAATTGCTGAGACCGAAAATTAATCGACGATTTAATCTGTTGAAAATTATCTTTGATGTGTGTGCATCAAATGATTCTGATCAAAGCGTGTTACTATGACTCAGTTCAGTTTCATAAAATTGATTCATATAAAGTAATGGAGTAACCGCAAGAAATGCTGCGAGTCATTTCCTGACAATTATTTGGGGCTGAGCTCACAAAACTCACAAAAATGATAGATGGTAATAAACTATTTAGATTGAGTTGAGAGACATTTTCTTTTAAATCTCTTTCGTATTGGTTTTGCTGCGATAGCTATCCATTATTTCGGAAATAAAATGTTGGCATGTAAATCAAAGTGTTGAAATTTATTCCCAAGGAACAAACTCGGTCCCAGTTGGAGGCTTCATTTCAACTTTTTGTGTGCTAACCTCGTTCCAGTTTGTGCTCAATACGGTTCCACCTGTGTAGAGATAAAAAAAAATAGCATTACAATTGATGAAGGACAACGTAACACGCAGCATTGAACGACTTTCAATTTTCTCTTTGCTAAAATGCTTTGAAAATGTTCTGATGCAAAAATCACTCGTTGCTTTGACCGTTGGCACCGAATTGATAATGTTATCAAACTGTCAAAGAACATTGTGAATTTGAGCAACCCACATATTTTAGAAGTCCATAGATTTGTTCAAGCTCATACCTGATTCGACAAATGATTTGTTCATCGCACGTCGCACCTCCGGATTACTATCGTTGTAAATCTTTTCGAAGAGACTATTCAACTGCTTGGCTTCATCCTATCAACATGAATTTCACAATGACTCATTAGATGATTCAGAATGTTCAGTTCGTTGTTTACCGAAAAAACTCAATTTCAAAATGCCCACCTTTTCGATTTCTTCTTTTTCGTAAGCATCCTTTACGACACGATCCCAGTTCTTGTCGTTCTTGTTGGGTAATGATATTGCTGGCTCTTGTTGCGGAAGACTGGTGAACGATGCAGTGGCCGTGACGGCGGCACCTTCTTTTTTCGTAAGGCTTGACCATCGTTCGCCAACTAATTTTTGTAGGATAATTTCAATTTTGACCGTCATAATTTTGAACGTTGATTTTGTGGTGTCAATTTCATGTGCTAAATCTAATTCCAATTCAATATCATCGCCGCGAATCAAAACATGGTTCGGTTGAATGTCAACCGAAATATTTCGATTGTTTGCATTTTTCACCAGCACATCAATGACGACTCTTTGTTCCGACTGATACCAATCGTGACGCACCGATGACATTTTCTCTGTTTTTTTTTTGTGCAAAATAAATTCAGTCACACACACAGTCCGAATTAGTTTTTGGAATTACTTACAGTGATTTTTTCTGATGGTGGTTCGGGTCGTTTTGTTATTGCTGTTTGTTGCTCACACAATCAGAAATCCTTTGTATCACACTTTAGTTGTGG
>NW_022601649.1:0-2942 GCF_009176505.1 Sitodiplosis mosellana | reverse complement strand
AAGGACTTGTACGCCAACATTGTCATGTCCGGTGGTACCACCATGTACCCAGGTATTGCTGATCGTATGCAAAAAGAAATCACCTCATTGGCTCCATCAACCATCAAGATCAAGATCATCGCCCCACCAGAGCGTAAATACTCCGTCTGGATCGGTGGTTCCATCTTGGCCTCATTGTCCACTTTCCAACAAATGTGGATCTCAAAGGAAGAATACGACGAAAGCGGTCCAGGAATTGTTCACCGCAAATGTTTCTAAACTCATTATTCAATTGTTTATTGTTATATTTTGTGGTTGGCATTTTTCTTGTAATCATGTCAATTACCTTACCATCATTGAAAGCAATCACTGCGTAAAAAAATAATATTGAATATGTACATAAAGATTAGAAAAACAGTGTTAATTTCTAAGACTGCGAAATCAACAGAATAACATCAATAAAAAATTATTTTTATAACGAAAATTTTTCATCTTTTTTCTATGTTTCAGCTTTGCTTTTAATTTCCTTGAGATGAGAGTTCACATTAGAACTAACTATTTTTAGTATACCGAAAAAAATGTTCATCCAACCCACCAGACAGCCAAATAAATATGGAATACTCAATAGAAATGATGATGTTGCGTTTCTTTTCTTGCTACCAACGGAACATTTCAGTAAGCAAACGGAAAAATATTTTTGAAGGAGAATGGAAAAATAGCCGACACACACTCACACGACGCTACTCGTTCGTGTTGTTGGCTATAAAAAAAATCTGGATGAGGCGATATAAATTGTGAAAATAGACTTAATCGAATTTAGATGTTTGAGATTATGTTTAAAAATAAAAATGATTTAATCAGAAAACCTCTCTTGCTTTTTTTGGTTCGGCCAATGAAATAACCACATATTTTGCAACAAATATTTCATCACAGTATGTATTGGCATCATACGATTTTGTAATTACACTTTGAAACACACATTGATATTTCCAAACGATATTGTCTTGTCGTTCGATTACGTATCTCATTTGAATTCGAATTCAAATTAATATCGATGAATGGAAAGGGGAAAGGATATTCTTTTTAGAATGGGTTTTCTTTTTGACTGTTGTCGATTTGCTTTCAATGTGTACATCATACTATTAGTCATCTTCCCATATTTGTTGCACCTAATAACGGTCGTAACGTGTGAAACGAAGCAGATTGCGTGACAACCCACAGAATATCATTCAATTCGCCTTGAGTGGCGTCTTCATTTTTAGTCATGCCGATGTCCTCTCACTCTCTCTCACTCTCTCTTTCTACCTTTTCATTTGTTTACATGTGTGATCCGATCCACACATCATTACGACACTTAAAAAGCACACAAAAATACAACCGAGGAAATTTACACGTCATATTACGTCGAAATGTTTTTTGAAATTCAAATCCTTATACGAAAAACATGAACGAGCCTAAAAAACAGAACGAAAAATGCAATGCACTCAGTTGCTGATTGCCGTAGTTAAATTCATTTTAATTCTTATGCATGAAATGCTGGAATACTGATCGGATTTCCATCGCGTCTATTTTTCACTTTTAAATGCATAATTTCTATATTTGGGCATCGCTCCCTACATTAATAATGAGTAAGCGAAGCCACCGCTTAGTGATATATACGTATGCATGTCTCGGGCGCGCGAACACTGAATCGGTCTTCGATCCATGTATGGGATGCCAAACTATTCCGAAAGAATGCTACATATGCTTGTAAAACAAACGAAGCGATTGCTACTTCAATACATCGACGCTCGATAATGCTCTTCTATTTTGGGTCCGGTGATTATTTCATCTTATTCTAAAAACAATATTTTGCCTATGAAAAACGCACCACACATGCATTTGCCTGTATCCGTTTTCGTATATGGCTTACACAATGAACCACATTGCCGTGGGATAGGCATATGAAAAAGACACACATCTTCATATTTTGTTATTATTCTCGTTTCTTTTTCTCTATCTTTGATCGCATGTGCTCTCTTTTCATCCAGCTCCTTGACACGGGCGTCGCGCGCTGGTGAGCGAAAACATATTAATAAACAAAGATGTGTGAAAAACTATGTGGGAGAGTGAAAAACCTTCTGTGTGGATATATTTTTGAACGGCGTGAAAGATTTTGGTTTTATAAATATTAGTTGAACTGTATCCAGACGATCATTCGTAGCTTTGATTGCGATTCGTTAACTGCCCGAGTGTAGTCTGAACAAGTTATTTTTTCCTTCAAAAAAGGTTAGTGCCAAAATCGTCCGCATTTTGTGTCGAAAAAGAGAGAAATATTGTGATTGAATTTCAAACCTGAGAATTGAAATGGATATTTAGTGAACACCTCAGCACAATTCTTTCGTAAAAAGAACATTTTATGGAACGAAAAGATAGCTAAGAATACATTTTTTTCAAATCTAAACACTTGAACGAGTGATTTTATTTCTGTTTTAAACACACGAAAAGTATCTGCATTTGCAATGGTTTACTTCATTTTTTTTTTTGAAGAGATGTGATTAAAGATTTTAAACGATTGCTCAACGTGAAGAGAACGTCAGAAAAGTTAATATAAGAAAAGATTTTTCTACCAACAATCTCTGGATCGTTTCATTTTGATTTGGTGATTACACAAAAGTTGAAATTTTATGAATGGGATCATCATTCTTGATTCATATGAATAAAATATTTTCGGTTAGAAAAACCAGTCCATTACCAAGAGTAATAGAAAATGCGTGTGCTGCTATTCAAATTAAATGTGTTGTACAAGTGGGAAAGATTTCTTCATTTCATTTCTCGAGTTCTGAATTATTTGTTCAAAGAAGAAAAGAAAAGAAATTGTGGCAAGAAGTATTGTTAATAACGTATTTTATCCAATTAAATTTCAGAAAACCAATAAAACTCAATCGCCATGGATGATGAAGTAGCTGCCCTCGTTGTTGACA
>NW_022601648.1:0-5864 GCF_009176505.1 Sitodiplosis mosellana | reverse complement strand
ATTGACAAGTATATGGACACAATACGTGGCAATTGAGCCTAGTATAACGGTTCCAATAAATCCAACGACATATCCGGCATGATTGAAAGCATTTGGCATTGCAAAGATACCAGTTCCCAATGCACACTTCAATAAATGCACTGTGGTTTCCATATTTCTGTATCAAGAAGAATATGAAAACAAAAATGAATATTCGAAAAACATATCAAAATGCAGAGCTGTAAAACATAAGAATGTGGAAAGAATGTTACGTCAGCGGATGTTGGACGTCTCGATGTGCATATGGTTCATAATCATCAGACGCTTGAAAGCCATTCGTGGATTTTATCGATAATTCCACCGATCTGGATTTTTCATGCGACTCCTTCCCACTGCCGAACATAAGAAATGATTAAACGAAAAGAAAACGATTAAAAGAGGAAAAAATTTAAATAAAATAAGGTCAATCACGAACCCTTTCCCATTATCACCGACGAAACCAGTGTTGTTGTACGCTGAATTGCTCATGTCTGTAAATAATTTGTTAATTCCTTATGGACTACGAACTCATATACACAGGCCTAGATTCGCGAATGTCTCTTTTGTACGATTGCAACTGCTCAACTCCTTAATCGTAAATGGAACAAACTTTAAATTGATATTTTCTCATCGGTTGAATCTGAATCATCATGATCAGGCTAATGATGTTAATAAGAATTATTAACCATTGAGATTGTTTTATCGTTCGTCGAATAAACATCTTTATCTCTTTATCTTTATTTGCCATAAGTGTATTTTTTTTATATGTACAGAGGACAATTTGGCGGAGAAAACCTCTTGAAACCCCTTGAACATTATAAAATGTATTTTGTGTCTTACAGTTTTTTTTCCATTTCCTTCACATGTTTGACCAGCTGATCACAACAAACAGTTCATATAGAATTGAATGCTTGTCTGTGTGTCGCGAGTGTTCGGCCACGTTTTTAATTCAAGGGTTTTTTCTCACGAGTTCCGTTTGATTTTTCGTGGCCTGGAGAAATTAGGTTATTTTCAAATAGCTTTATTCATGTTTGAAAGTTTGCTAGGGGAATATCACGCTTAGATTATTTCAAATATTTCAAAAAAATCCAATTTATCTTTAAGAATCTGTCGTATGAAATATGATGGATATTTGTGATTATGAATGATATTTAAATGTATTTATTCAGGATTAATTCATCGACATTTTTCCGCCCAACTTTTCTGTATTACATTTTCGCCTTCTACATATAAAAAATATATAGGGAAGATCGTACACGATTGCAATCGTGGGCCTTTGAAATAGTACCTTAACAAAACGAAATATTTCTGTGATTTTTTTCTCTATGGTAGATTTGATGATCAAAGTGAAAACTTTCAAAAACAAATAGTTTTTTCTTCATTTTTTACGATCGCCTATCACCAAACACAGTCAGAAGTTTAAAATTGGTTTTTTAGTTTAAGATAGGTTTCTTAGTTAGCTATTAAATTCGTAAGTTCATAATGGATCTGCCCAACCGACGTAAAACTTCTCGTCAATTTATCTACTGTATAAATTGAGTGACGGCTTTTGCAGTCTCAAAGTCTCAAATTAAACGCGTAACAGTTAACGCTTCACATAGCCTTTGTCCCTTTGGAAACGTTTACCAAAGGTTATTTTGGACCGTTTGCTATCGGACTACTATCAAGCATTTCCATCTTGGTTGTATGACTGTGTTTTTGTTTCCATGTCCTACTTGTGTAAATGCATGTGTAAAAAGTTTACGAAAAGAGCCAGGTTTTTAACGAGGCGAGAACTGATAGTTATCGTTATTATTAATCATTGTAAGTAAATAAAAATTGATGTAACAGTCTTGCACTCTTTTTCGGCCACATTCTATTATAATATATTCAGCCAGAACTTGGCGGTGTTAAATATAATAAATAATATAATGGCTTTTTACCGAAAATAAGCGCTAATAAGATCTGATGTTAATAGAATAATAATATATTAAGATTCTAACATATTATTACCATTTCAAAAATGCAACAACTGCATCTTGCATCTTTACTGCACTGACACATGATGAAATCACTTTATTTCTTTTTTTCTTACTTGCCACAAGAGCCGAACTGGTACCACGCGATAGTTTAGCTCGCCCTGAGTTCAGAATGGCTCATGGTTTTGCGCGTTCTGTACGCATTGGTGGAAAGTTATAGCCCACGCCGTTTCTGCGTTTCAAGAGGAACAAATTTCTTGATGTGACTTAATTTTTCATGTTTTTCTCTTTTTTTCACGTCTATGACAATCTTAAGAATTATTTATCTCGCAATTTTAGAGCCAACGGATGTCTGTTGTCTTCAAGACTTCGAAAAATTGGAGCAAAATCAAAAAATTATCGATTTGTAAGGAAATCTTACATCTGGCTATTAAATCCCATTTATATTATACCTAGAATAGTTTTATGTACTTTTTACTAGCTCAAAAATGTGTGGCAGTCCATTTTAGAAGGACATTAGTGACATCAAAGTCATTTTTAGCTTTATTATTTTGAAAAATTGATGAAACACCGAAAAAAATTACCAAAAATGTATGAAAAAAACCATGTTATCATCTTATTTTTAGATTAGTAAAGTGCACCCAAACTTGAATTGGGTTCAGCAACCATATTGGATAACGGCAATTTTTTTGTCCCGGAAAAACACGCCGAAACCATCAACCGTTCGAGATAATGCAATACGATCTGTCGATCTGAGGCAAAGTACGCGTCAAAAGCCACGCAGCGCACAATACTAAAGATAAAACCATTTAAATTGTTCTGATCGTTTCTCGATAATTTTTGGTGACATTATACAGAACAAAATGGTAGTAAAACGTTCCAAATATACCAAACTACACTAAACTATACTCGTCACTATAGTCTCAGTCAGAAGACATCAAACCAACAACGCCACACGTTTTGATGCAACGCGTTGGAACTGCATTAATGGGTGTATTCAATACAGTGTATTCAACAAAAAAACAGTTTATTTCGAGGGGAAAATCACTCTAGAAAATTACTTTTTCAGTTCACAAATTACTTTCACTATTACTTTTTCGAAGAGAATTACAAATTACTTTTTATCATAGAAAAATATATTTTTGACAAGTAATTTCTAATAGAAAAGTAATTTATCGAATAAAAAGTAATTTGTAGTAATTTTTAGTCGAAAAACTACATTCAAAATTACTTTTTGTTCAACGAATTACCTAAAAACTACTTGTAGTTCTAAATAGAAATTATTTTTGAGTGATTTCCCCCTCGGTTTATTTTCAATCGGCTAGTTGAACAAGGGCGTTTGCAAAGTGAGTGCATTCACGCCTGTGCTCGGGTTTTGAACGAATTTCATTTTGCAAGTGATATTATTGTTATTGTAGTGTTTTCCCCGTACACTATAGTATATTTTTTAAAATAAGTTCAGGTAAATAATGGATGTAAAGGGTAATAATTTGTGGTGGGAACTTGGTTTGGATATTTAAGTAAGGCTTTGGCCCCTTTTGGCCAAATTCAGTGATGTTTCGACTTTTTGAGCATTCAAAGTGGAGAGCAACCCCATTTAATGTTATTTTTTTCAATTCGTTGATGTCTCCTAAGAATTGTTCACTTTTCATAGTGTAATGTACCAAAAAAGCGCATTTCCATTTTTGGCAATTTCTCAAAAAAGTGGACTTTATTCGCTGTTCGTCCGGGTCTTGCGCAACGTGACCGTGTTCTCGGAGTTTGAACGATTTCGGCCTTGGGTTTCATCTGTAAATTTTTTATGTAGAGTGAGGCGGAGATATATGAAGAAATCAACTATAGCTCTTATTATATACATTCATTCAATGAAATGTAAAAAATTCTTATTATAAATAAATAAATAAACAAAAAAGAATAAAATAAAGAGAATTGCAAGATGATGACAGAACCAAATATTTTGGTGCAATGAACTGCCAGCGGAGGTTTTCGACAGAATGATACATTACTCGCAATGCAACAACCAGTAGAAGCTCTCCAATACAGTCAAAATTCTATAAAATAAGAACCTGTTAACATATGTGCCAGACTCCAATCATAAATCACACACTAAATTGTATGTACAAACACTTGGATTCGTTTTCCTGCAAACAATGTATTCAGCCAGTTTTTGGCGGTGTAAATAAAATAAATAAAATAAATAAAGCGTTTCTTAAGCCTTGAACTTTTTTTTTGTCATTTTGCAACGAAAAGAATATTTGTAACAGTCAAGTTAATCAATGGGGTACAAAGTATGTGTCGCTTGGATAACCAAACGAAGTAACCGTGATTGTTAAGATCAAATGAAATCTATTGCATTTTATCGTTTTATTCTAGTCATTTATTCTTCTTTTCTCAAATGTCGTTTTTCTTTTGTTTCCATTGGCCAATCACTTTGAAGTAACACATTTTGTGATGAATTTTCATTTGGGCAACTGTTTAAATTTAAATAAATTATCGCTTCAAAACGGTTCTAAAAAGTAAAATATTAGAGAAAAAAAGCTTTTCTTCTACGCTCTATAAATCAGTCTGTCTATAAATATGTCTTAATGATTTCCTTAAGGCTGAGCAAGGTACCAATCACAAATCCAGCCAAGCCAATCATACAAATGAGTATATTTCTGAAAATAATGATCGCTTTTGTATAACCTGAAGTTCTATTCCATTTGTATATAGTTTCCAAAAAGGCGGGAAATAGGATGCCTAATGTCGATAGTGCCAAGGCACCCATCAACGAAATGAACAGCCCCAAATTTGGAATCGCGACTGCCAAGATAACTGTAAATCGGATAATGGGAATATTGATTGAATGTGAATAAGTTGACAAGAAAATGTGTATAAATCAAGAGGATTGGGTGCACCTACATGTGATGAATACAACTCCAGTACGCAATGCATATTCCCACAATAGTTTTCGTTCGCTCTTTTCAATCCGTTTATAAATGTACTCAGTCCAAGCGATATCAACCGCCACGAAACAAGCGATAGCATGTGTAGTAAACACACCCAGCGCAATCATTGCTTTCGCCACTTGAGCTAGCCTAAAATTCGGAATCAATTTTTTATGGTTTTTCTACAGGTCTTGAAAAAAGAGAGACTCATACATTTCGTTAGGTAAATTGATGGTTATAGTAGATTCTATGTCGGCTCCATATCTGATGTAGCCAACAAAACCAAGTCCAATATACAAAGAGACAATCACAAACATGGCACGATTCAAGATTCCAGTTACTCCGCGAAAATCTTTTGGATTCTTCATTTCATTTTCCAAAGGCATGATGACACCAATCGCTTCCAATGCGAAGAGAACCGTATCAAAGAACATGGGGAATTCCGAAAGAGTTGCATACGGTCGTTTGCCTTCGAAAGTCAACGGTTCGCGGAATACGTAATAAAAGATGACACCGAATGATCCAATCGTGATAATATTACCGATTGTTGCAAACGGTGCCAAATACTTAAGTTTTCGAACCTGAATGTTGAAACAAACACATTAAAATATTTATTGCGCGGTAACTCACTTTAATTTGTACAGCAAAAAATGGCTCAAAAAATGGAATTCCCCAGCTCATTGGCAAAGATTGATGAAGTGGTTTTCAACTTACCCAGTTAATTAGAATCAACGGCAGTAGAATGATTACCATGACAAGTCTCACATCGATGTTCAACCCGAATGCAACGATTAGTGCTCTGAGATTGGTTGCCATAAAAACGACGTAAATGCAAGAACTGCCAATTTGGTAGGTCAACAGAAAAATGTTGATAACGTGTCTGCAAGGAAAATAAATGAATCAAACGAAAATATTTATTTAATTCTTTAGAAAATATTTTCGATTTCGAAATGAAATGTTA
>NW_022601647.1:0-4742 GCF_009176505.1 Sitodiplosis mosellana | reverse complement strand
AGTATTGGTTTATGAATCATGAAAAATCACCTCTTTTGCCGTCGAAAAAAAAAATTTGAAGATTAAAAGTGACTTTAAAAACCACATAATAAATAGATTTAATTCAAATTTCGAATGCACACTTACTTCCCGTTACCGATATAGCGGCCATAAATTTAGCTTCGTTAGGTGTAAGCGAAGCTGGAAGTGGTTTCACGCTCTAAAATAAAAGCAAAAATACATTTTGTTCGCGTTATTGAAATGCAAATTGGGGCATTGAGACTAGATACCTTTGGATCATGGATAAAATCAAGGAATGGTGCGATTGGAAGGAACATTCCGGGATCACCTGCCATGTAATTCATGCCCATAGTTATGCCCACGATTTTGCGCTTTGTTTTCGAAACGACTGGTCCACCCGAATCGCCAGGTGTAATAATTTCGCCATCTTTCATAGCTTCACCTGTGGCAAACTGATAAGTCTGAACTGGGTTAAATGTGATGGCCCGTTTGACATCAGATTCATAGTTCGAATCGCAACGCCTCAATATCATTGATAGATTCAACACACCATACCCATAGACCGTCACCGTTTCTGATGAATCATTCAATTTGTAATTCTTGTCCACGAGATCGATACTGCCAACGGTATCGCTGAACTCTAATGGCTTTTCCGGTGTATTTTTGGCAATAACAAATGCACCAACAATTGAATTATTATAATGAGGATAACGCTTGCACCGTTTTATCTCTGATGCTTTTTTGTACATCGTACGGGTTATACTTGAGCATCGTCTCAACACCCACTACCAATGACGCAAATTGAGTGATATGCACAAGGATAGCGCCATCTACAATCGTTAGAAGAAAGTTATGGTGCTAAGCGTCAAGCTTCAAAGCATAGGAAAACGTTAACAAGTTTACAGAGTCCGTTCACAGAGTTTATAGAGTCGATTTTTCTGTTTTGATGGCTTATGATTTGTAGCAACATCGAATGGTTTTTTCCAATATGTTTTATATAAAAACATAAACTCGAGTTTTTAATGAGTTTGTTTCATGAAAATAATTTGGTGAAATAAAAGTTTTCTTCAAAACAATGAGAAAAAAATGCGCAGTATGGAATATTTTGATTGAGTCGGTGCAATCGTAGAGCCGCTAATCTTTGGAGGTTAGGTTGCCGTTCTTTTGCGGCATGAAAAATTCATCGTTGGTATTGTTTAGATCACGAACATCTTCATGTTTGATTATCACAAACAGCACTTACAACATATTTTGTGCATCTTTTTCACACAATTTTCATCGCATACTTGCAAAAATGATAGAATATCATAAAATTCATTTCTTCATTTGTTAAACGTCATTGAAAACCGTCGTTTACTGAGTCAGTCAGTATCACCGTAGTTTTAACAGATTAAAATCCATGTCTAGAATTATTATTATACCACAGGATTGTTTAATTTATGCACATTTATGAAAACATTACTATATTAATATTATTCGCGAGTGGAAACATCATTAACGTTATAATCACGTAAATATTTCAATGTATCACTGACGGCTTTCATCGAATGTAAACATACATGAAGTTGCTAACGTTCATTCAATAGCTTTACCCAAACAACTAAAACTTGAACTTTTGTGCACATGTGAAGTGACTAAGTAATAATTTCAATTTTAAATTTTTCTCTACAATATTAAAATATTAATCTCACACAAACTAAAAGTTTCTACATATTGATCCATCAATTTTTATTTTTTACACTTTTTAAGTGAGCTAGAGAAAAAAAGAAATATTTATTGGAATAATTCCATTACGACGTTAGATGGCGCTGTTAGTTGTGACATAAATGCTTTACGTATATCACATACAGCTAGTTTGCATCAATGCCACTATCTAGGGGCATTTAACTCGAAAAAAATTCGTTTTATGCGAAGAATATGCGCTTCAACTCATAGTATGTGCCGATTTCTTCGTACTATGCGTATTATGCGGTGCCTATTCGTTAGAAGTGCACACATTCGATTTCCGAATACTGCACATTAGGGTGTTTTTGCCATCAAATAATCAAGAAATGGTAGTTCTGGATTGAAAGAGTGAACAATTCTGAGTTGATTGCATGTATTTTTACTTTAAAATAATCAAAGATGCCACTTCCCGAGATCAAAACAGAAAATCATAGAATTTTGAGGTTATATTTTTATTCACTGAAATAAAGTAATATTTTCGACTCTTCCACTTTCAATCTCACTGCCATTGGTAAATTCACGATGCAGAATTTCATTTTCATGCATTTTTCGTCGAAAAAATCAAGGAAATCGATGAAATATTACACGCATAAAAAACAAACAGGGCTACCGCTCTGCCTTAGCATTGCATGCATTGAACAGCGGTCATTTGAACATCGACATAAGCAACTTACGGTTGGTGAAAGAGATAGGCGACGCGCGCAAATTAGACGCATACGAAAGTTACTTTATTCAGAGGAGCAACAACGCATTGAATCTGGATAACGGGAACATCGAGTCAAATTTGCTGTCTCGGTTGCTATGATGCTACACCGACCGATGTTTTTACGTGACAACCGACGACTTTTCTGTTTAGTCGTGATGCTGATGATGGTATGATAATACCGAAATGCATTCAAGGTACTCTTTTCAAATTCTTTTGTTTTAAATGAATTGAAAATATTGAATTAGTGAAAACAATAAGGTGTGATTCAATTGTTTGTTGAAATATTACACATTTTCCATCACATCTTTGACGGCATTTTCGATTGAAGAAATAACACTAATAGAACTATTTTTTTCACCGGAATTCAATCAATGCAGTTAAAACACACGATAAATTATCTGGATTTATCAACACATTCAATCGAACAAGTGCAGAAAGACCAATTTGGAACAAACGAAAAATGTAAACAAAAGTGAGCTGTCATCACGAAATCTGGACTCATTTGACATTATAACGGATTGCCAATACACTTGCCCGAATGAATAACAAGTAATTCGTACACAGTGATTCGCGCAGTTGTGTTACGGTCTTGTCAAACATCAAAACAAGCCCGAATTTCATGATGACAGCTCGTTTCTGTTTACACTTCTCATTCGCTCTAAATTGGTCTTTCTGGATTTGTTCGATCGGATGTTTTGATGAATTCAGATAATTTTTCGTGTGTTCTAACTGCATTGATTGAATCCCTGTGTAAAAATTGTTTTATTAGTGTTATTTCTTTCATTGAAAATGCCGTCAAAGATGCGATAAAAAATGTGTAATATTCCACCGATTTCCTTGATTTATCCGACAAAAAATGCATGGAAATGAAATTCTGCATCGTGAATTTACCAATAGCAGTGGGATCGAAAGAGAAAGAGTTGAAAATATTGCTTTATTTCAGTGAACAAAAATATAACCTCAAAATACAATGATTTTCTGTTTTGATCTCGGGAAGTGGCATCTTTGATTATTTTGCAGTAAAAATACATGCAATCGACTCAAAATTGTTCACTCTTTCAATCCAAAACTACCATTTCTTAATTATTTGGTGGCAAAAACACCCTACTGCACATAGACCATTCATACTGCGAATAATTTCGCATGAGTCCTACTAAAATGTTTCCTTCTCTGATTGGTCACACGCCACAATATCGACTATTTTGAATTCAAAATTGCAATGACTTTTTTCATCTAAAAATTCAAGAAATACTTGATTGCAAGTGTTTGATTTGTACTTATTTCGGCTCACATTTTTTGCTGATTATTTTTGTTAACTTCAATCATTTGTACATATGGATTTTTTTATTATTTATAATCCAGATCCTATTTCCAAGTATAATGAATCGTCGCACTTATTTTTTCAATGATTTTTATATCTACCAAAACTATCGGCGGTTTTACTTCAATATTTTACTATACTATAACATTTTGATTTTTTTCATTCTTATTCTTTGCTATTATATTTTAATTTTGTGTTATATTTAAATTCAATTTTCATCAAATAAGAACAATCTCATTAGCAAGAGATTTGATAAATATTAAAGACAGAAATTGTTGATGTCAAATATTGTTTGAATGAACCTTAACGATACAACAGAATGTTGACATTGTGTTGATACGTCTTAAATCGCATCAAGGCGTCATTATGTGCACGCGTATTCGCTTCTATGCGTAATATTCGTGACTATGTGCAAAATTCGACACACTTCACTGTGGCACACAATCTATGCGCGTTTATCCGTACAAATCGCATATATGAAAAAGAGTAAAAAGCCCCTAGGCCACTACCAAATCAAGCAAAGAGTCATTTTTCGGTGTAGGCGCATTGAAACCTTTATTCAAAAGGTCTATTTCGGTTTCTGTAAACGTTTCATTCGATTGATTGATCACATAATTTTCAATAAATTGTGGCTCGCATCCCGAAGAGAAACTATTTCTATTCTTTTCTTCTTTTTCAGCAATCAAATTGTCAAATTTCTGCTGTTGATTTGAAATTTTCTTTTCAAGTTTCACTGATAAACGTTCTTCACAATCATTTACGTATTGAGACCATTGAAAATACATCGCACCATTCATATGTCTCACAATTTTCAGGTGAAGTGCATACAAAGTTCGTTCATTAAATGCTAATTTACGAAAACAATGACGAATTTCATTCCGCAAATATTTTGCCTTTGCCGTCGTCACCGCATTGCTCGCTCTTTCGTTCTTCACACGGCACAATATCGAATCCACAAATTATTATTTAATTAATAAACATACGCGAAAA
>NW_022601646.1:0-2646 GCF_009176505.1 Sitodiplosis mosellana | reverse complement strand
TCAATAGACAGAGCAGACTCGATGCGTATGAAAGTTATTACATCGAGAAAGAGATGGTTGATGGCACCATTGAATGCGGGAAGCGGGAACATACAGTCCTGCTTATTTGCATTGATTTGATGCGGCGAATGTTTTGTTGTTGCTGATCCAGCTGTTTTGCTTTGTGTTGGTGTGTTGTCGTTTTTTTGTCTCGCAAATCACCGGCAAAAATCGAGATTCGTGTCAGTGCTGATGATGAACGAGCGTTTCGAAATGCGCATTCACTTTAAGTAAGCACAATTGTGTATCTTTTGTGCTGCAATAACAAAAACAATAAGGTGATTCTCAACGAAATTTCGATTTTGTTTTTACAAATTATAAGTGTTTTTGCTTTTGCGTGTTCAGTTAAAATGTCATTTGTGATAAAAATTGTTGATGCCATGTTCTCTTTTTCGACTTTGATTTTGATTTTTTGATTTTCGTCTGATGCAACTTCCGAACCAGCTACTATATAGGCATATAGAGACATCACAATGGGCATTCGTGATAATTTCCGTTTTTGACAAAACAATTGCGGTACATACAATCACCGTTTCTCTATCAGCATCAGTTAAATTGTCTTTATATGCATACAAATATTCTGTAATGAAATCGTTTCGTTCCTGGAAGTAGAAATTTCGTGTTTACTTTCAGTTCTACAGAAATATCGCATTTTGTTGAATGAAAGAGAAAATGACAAAATAATAGAAAAAACTAACAGAAAATTCAAAGATAAATAACACCAAAAACAAACCACTCAATAGATTCATTTTAATTTGCCAACGAAAAAAGTTTTAACCTATTGCACAATGATAGCAGAGAATTGACTTGAACTTCTTCAGCAGATCCTTTGAATTCGTTTGGTCTTCCCTATGCGGTGCTGCCTCCTTTATACCGTTCATCTCATCCCCATGTAAATCCATACACGATT
Organism: Sitodiplosis mosellana; assembly: GCF_009176505.1. Lineage (NCBI taxonomy): Eukaryota > Metazoa > Arthropoda > Insecta > Diptera > Cecidomyiidae > Sitodiplosis > Sitodiplosis mosellana. The sequence goes on along the minus strand of NW_022601646.1, from coordinate 1,697 downwards.
TCTTATAATACTGCTTCTTCTTCTTCACACTGTCGTACACAATGGGCGCGGCCATATTGAAAATGTATACAGTGTATTGACTACCCATTTGTGTACATTATAACCAATATGGTGACTTACATGTATAGATGTGTTAGTTAAGAAGAAGAAGCAGTCTCACTGCACCGTTCGCATACGGACGGTTCATCTACCAATAGCTGACACATTAACTGCTGCGACGAATAATTGTTGAAGTGTAGTATTTTACACTTATGGCATTTATGAATTGAGGTCTACTAATACTATGCAACAAATTTTGGAAAAAAAACTTCCCTCAAAAAGAGGAGACTCATTTCCAAGGTTTCTGTGCCCACTTAATCCCAATCTGATGAAGAAACCGCAATAAGTGTATCTCGAAAATTAGACGTGCCAGATTTGGATAAAGTGGCCCAAAAACCTTGGAAATAAGTTCTATTCTTTGTGGTTGTTGCATAGTGTAATCATGTTCAAACATTCAATGAAGCTCAATAACAAAATTCCTTTGATGGATACGTGTAGCTGACACAATATGTGGAAATTGATAGCAAAAAAATGGAAAACGTCCGAAAACATTTTAAATTCAGATGTAACTGGTTCGTAAATTGGTTACTTTCGGCTGTTGCTAATTGTTTCAACACACACTCATTGTTTTTTGTGTACACTTTTGTTCTCCAAAACCGAGCCATCATTTCACCAGTTCCGTAGTACCTATTCAATGGGATACCCAAAACTCGAGCTATCTCGCTCACACTTACGTGCAATTTTTACGTGCATTGCAAGCCGTAATATATATCGCAATTACTTCAGATAATCACGTAACTGCGCATGGGCGAATGAAAACTAAAATGCATTTTTCTCAAATTTTCAAATTTATTCGGTTCTTTTGTTGAACATCAAATGACAGGAACAAAAAAAGAGACGGTATTCAAGTTTTTCAGGCGCCTGAAACCCCTTTTTTCAAGCCTATATTCTTCTTCTTTGATTACATCTTACCCTTGGCTTCCGGATCCAATCGAGCAACGGTGCAATCGGTTGAAAAATAACCGGTTTATCAGGAAAACGAAATATGGTCATGCCTACGAGCTTGTTATTCTTTTTCGAAACCATTGGTCCTCCTAACGAACAGGGAGTTCCCATGCTTTCATCTAAAGTGTAACACATCAAATGATTTGCATCAAATAGATCGCCCAATTTCGATTTGCAAATGGAGCCATTCAAATACTTTATATCAAAACGTCTCGTTCTCATTGTTCCATCCAATGTCATATCACCATAGACAGAGACTATTTCAGACGGGTCATTCAATTTGTAATTTTTGTCCACCAAATCGATGCTGCCGACGTTGTCGTTGAACTCCAACGGTTCTTTAAGTGTAATCTTGGCAACGTTAAATGTGAATCCGAACACTGCGTACTTCTCATGAATTTCTATTTGGTCTTCAGTGACTTTGATTTTTGTCGGATTGCGTGATAGTTTATTTACTATTACATAGACATATGGGGCGCCGTGCACATTATGTGCACATGTCAAAATCTCGGTTTCCGACAAAATGATTGCATTAGATTGTATTTGAAGATCTTCGTCGGCATCGGCATATGCTTTCTTGGTAGCGGTGAGAAATTCTGTAATAGAAAAAGATCTCAGGATGAGTATTGGTTTATGAATCATGAAAAATCACC
>NW_022601645.1:0-5203 GCF_009176505.1 Sitodiplosis mosellana | reverse complement strand
TTATGAATCATGAAAAATCACCTCTTTTGCCGTCGAAAGAAAAAAAAATATGAAGATTAAACGTGACGTTAAAAACCAGATAATGAATTGATTTAATTCAAATTTCGAATGCACACTTACTTCCCGGTACCACTATATCGGCTAAGAATTTAGCTTCGTTGGGTGTAAGCGAAGGTGGAAGTGGTTTCACGCTCTGAAATAAAAGCAAAAATACATTTTGTTCGCGTTATTGAAATGCAAATTGGGGCATTGAGATTAGATACCTTTGGATCATGGATAAAACCAAGGAATGATGCAATTGGGATGAACATTCCGCGGCCACCTGTTGTTCCATTTATACCCGTAGTTATGCCCACGATTTTGCCATTTGTTTTTGAAATGACTGGTCCACCCGAATCGCCAGGTGTAATAATTTCGCCATCGTTCCTAGCTTCGCCAGTGGTAAAGTACAAAGTCTGAACTGGGTTAAATGCGCTGACACGATCGACATCAGATATATAGTTCGCATCGCAACGCCTCAATATCATTGGTCCGATGTTGTTCAACACGCCATACCCATAGACAGTGACCGCTTCTGATGTGTTATTCAATTTGTAATCCTTGTCCACGAGTTTGATACTGCCAACGGTATCGCTGAATTCTAACGGCGTTTTCAGTGTAAGTTTGGCAATATCAAATGCACCAACAATTAAATGACTATAATGAGGGTGCCATGCAATGTTCTCTTTTTCGACTTTGATTAGGTTTTTTTCCAATGCAACTTTTGTACCAACTACCACATAAATATATGGAGCGCCAGCCACACAATGGGCATTCGTGATAATTTCCGTTTTTGACAGAATAAATGCGGTACATTCGGACAGCATTGCTCTATAAGCATCAGTTGATTTGTCTTTGAATAGATACAAATATCCTGTAATAAAATCGTTTCTCTCAGTACAAGCAAAAATGAACACACACAAAATTGATGGAATATTTGAATCGAAAATTCACACGAAAAAAGAATAAAAATGATTCTAAAGCTGACTTACTTGCGGGGGCATAGATTCCAGCTACAAACTTTGCCTGTGACATATTTTCGATTACTTCGCCCTTGAGAAGAGCTTGCGAGAAAAAGCCATCTGTTCATTTGTTCATTAGAAAAAAAAGGTTGAAATTCCGAATTGAAAACTCTTTTGGAATAATAAAAAGCGTGTTTGAAAACCAAAAATGTCTTACGTTTTCCTTGAAGTTCCTAGAAAAAGAAATTTCGTGTTCACATTCAATTCTACAGGAACATCGCATTTTGTTGGATAAAAATGAAAATGATAAAGGAATAGAAAAAACTTACCGAAAATTCAACGATAAATAGCACCAAAAACAAACCGTGTAGTAGATTCATTTTAATTTGCCAACGAAACAGAGTTTTAACCTGTTGCACAATGATAATTTGAGAAGAGATACTTTGAATTCGTATCGTCTTCCCTATGCAGTGGTGCCTCTTTTATACCATTCATCTATCAATAGCTGACACATGCACTGCAACGTATAATTGATGAATTGTGGTATTTTTCAGTTATGGAATTTACGAATTGAGGTCTACTAACACTATGCAACAAATTTCAAAGAAAAATTTCCCCCAAAAAGAGGAGACTCATTTCCAAGGTTTTTTGGCCCACTTAATCCAAATCTGATACGGAAAGCAATGAACGTATCTTGAAAACTAGACGTTCCAGGACAAACTAACGCCAGATTTGGATTAAGTGGGCCCAAAAAACTGTGTAAATAAGTTCCCTTCTCTGTTATTCCTTGTTGTTGCATAGTGTAATCATATTCAGACACTAAATGAAGCTCAATAACAAAATTCCTTTGATGGATACGTGTAGCTGATACAATTTGTGTAAAATTATAGCAAAAAATGGAATACGTTCGAAAACATTTTAAATTCGTTTGTTCTCCAGCCTGATGATGTTCCTAAGAAGAGCGAAACGTCGCATGATAAACGAATAATCATTTTCGAAGATGGCTTTAGCCCAACTCTTCACTTTTGTATTTATACAGATGGAATGAAAAAACCGCTGCGCGTGTACACCAAAGGAATTTGGTGCATGTGATGCTGGAGTGCACAGTATATATTATGTGTGTACGTTGATATTCAAGTTATGAATTCATTTCGGAGTGACTAGAATTTACTTTAATGGTACTTTCTTGTTCAATGCGTGATGTAGCGTTATCATGTACATATGAGTGGTCGGGAATAAAAATGACCAAAGTTGAACCACTTATGGATAAGCGTATCACAATATTCTTGTTTTTCAAGAGTGCAACATGAATTTCGTTCGCTTGAAAGTGAATCGCGAAATATCTGTTGATTATAGAAATCGTGTTTCACTTTAATTGAAGCAAAAATATACGATACACTTCCAAGTCCATTGCGACTTGATTTCGGAGTGAAAATTAAGTGTAAGGAGCGCGAATTTCGATGTGCCGATAATACCAACGGTGCACACAAAATACTCTATTAGAATCTGAAAATATTTTTTTTAGAACTTTTTTTCGATTTTTGCCTGTATTGCGACCATCTACATGGCAGGTTTGTATGAAAATCTCTGAGGTCAGAGCGCGGCTGCAATTATACATTGATTTACATGGTGAAATCTACACATGGCCAGAACTCGCATTTCCGAGCAGAATTCGGCAAAAGTAATGTGTCCATCGCCTCCAAAACGCTATGATTTGCCATCATTTCACCAGTTCCGTAGTACCTATTCACCAACCTATGCTTTTGGCCGGCGCAAGATAGCGGTGACGCCTGAAGATGTATTAGCAATTCGCGGCATTTTTAAGAACCATCAATACTTTTTGTTGTTGTCACGAATTTCGCAACAACAAGAAGTATTGATAGTTCCTAAAGTTGCCGCAGATTCTATTTAGGCGCCACCGCTATTCACTGTCACATCAAATACATTGGTTCTTATGGCAGAGAAGCACACGTTGCTATTCTTTGGGATACCCAAAACTCATGCTATCTCGCTTAAACTTACGTGCAGATGAAACTAACGAATGAAAACTAAAATGCATTTTTCTCAAATTTTCAAATTTATTCGTTTCTTTTGTTGAACATCAAATGACAGGGGCAAAAAAATAGACGGTATTCAACTTTTCAGGCGCCTGAAACCCCTTTTTTCAAGCCTATATTCTTCTTCTTTGATTACGTCTTACCTTTGATTTCCGGTTTCAATCAAGCAATTGGTCCTCCAAACGCACACTTTCAACAGAATTGTAACACATCAAATGATTTGCATCAAATCGGTCGCCCAATTTCGATTTGCAAATGGCACTATTCAAATACTTTGTATCATAACGTCTCGTTCTCGCTGTTCCATCCAATATCATATCACCATAGACAGTGACCATTTCGGATGGGTCATTTAATTTGTAATCTTTGTACACCACATCGATGCTGCCGACGTTATTGTTGAACTCCAACGGTTCTTTAAGTGTAATCTTGGCAATGTCAAATGCGAATCCAGAGAATGCGTATTTCTCATGAATTTTTATTTGGTCTTCGGTGACTTTGATTTTTTTTCGCATTGCTTGATAGTTTATTTACTATTACATAGACATATGGGGCGCCGAGCACATTATGTGCACAGGTCAAAATCTCGGTTTCCGACAAAATGATTGCATTAGATTGTATTGGAACATCTTCGTCGGCATCGGCATATGCTTCCTTGGTGAGGGTAGGAAATTCTGTAATAAAAAAACGTCTCAGTATGAGTATTTATGTTTATGAGCCATGAAAATAAAAAATGACTTTAAAAAACAGATAATAAATTGATTTAATTCAAATTTTGAAAGCAAACTTACTCCCCGGTACCGATATAGCGGCTATAAATTTAGCTTTGTTAGGTGTAAGCGAATGTGGAAGTGGTTTCACGCTCTGAAATAAACAAAAAAAAACGATTTGGTTCGCGTTGTTAAGAATTAGAATTGAAGCATTGAGATTAGGTACCTTTGGATCATGGATAAAATCAAGGAATGACGCAATTTGAAGGAACATTCCGCGACCACCTGCCGTGTAATTCATGCCCATAATTATGCCCACAATTTTGCCGTTTGTTTTCGAAATGACTGGTCCACCCGAATTGGTGTAATAATTTTACCATCTTCCATAGCTTCACCTGTGGCAAACTGATAAGTCTGAACTGGGTTAAATGTGATGGTCCATTTGGCATCATATACATAATTCGAATCGCAACGCCTCAATATCATTGATAGATTCAAAACACCATACCCATAGACAGTCACCGTTTCTGATGGTTCATTCAATTTGTAATTCTTGTCCACGAGTTTGATACTGCCAACGGTATCGCTGAACTCTAATGGCTTTTCCAGTGTAATTTTGGCAATATCAAATGTACCAACAATTGAATTATTATAATGAGGATAACGCTTGCACCGTTTTATCTCTGAGGCTTTTTTGTACATCGTACGGTTTATACTTGAGCATCATCTCAATACCCACTACACTTTCGGTCTCCGTAAACGTTTCATTCGATTGATTGATCACATAATTTTCAATAAATTGTGGCTCGCATACCGAAGAGAAACTATTTCTATTCTTTTCTTCTTTTTCAGCAATCAAATTGTCAAATTTCTGCTGTTGATTTGAAATTTTCTTTTCAAGTTTCACTAATAAACGTTCTTCACAATCATTTACGTATTGAGACCATTGAAAATACATCGCACCATTCATATGTCTCACAATTTTCAGGTGAAGTGCATACAAAGTTCGTTCATTAAATGCTAATTTACGAAAACAATGACGAATTTCATTCCGCGAATATTTTGCCTTTGCCGTCGCCACCGCATTGCACGCTCTTTCGTTCTTCACACGGCACAAAATCGAATCCACAAATTATTATTTCATTAATAACCATACGCGAAAAAGAGCACAAAATCTTGATACGACTCTATACAAACAGAATAACGGGACATTAAGTGAAAATAAACGCGAAGTGTTTTGTTATGTACCTGGTGTTATGAGTAGAATTAAGAATCGTTTAGGGGAACACAATATAACCCCGGTTTATTCAAATATTCACAAAATGAAAAGTCGTTTCGCGTCGACAAAAGATAAAATTAATGACAATTTGAAATCGGGTATTTATGCAATCGAATGTGGTGTGTGCAAGCGCCGCTATATTGGGCAAACAAAAAG
>NW_022601644.1:0-4926 GCF_009176505.1 Sitodiplosis mosellana | reverse complement strand
TCCTGAACGACTATAATGAGGATGATATGCAAAGTTCTCTTTTTCGACTTTGATTTTAATTTTCTGATTTGCATCTGATACAACTTTCGTACCAGCTACCACATAAACATATGGGGCGTCATACACGCAATGGGCATTCGTGATGATTTCCGTTTTCGACAGAATAAATGCGGTACATGTAGTTACCATTTTTCTATTGGGATCATTTGGATGGTCTTTGTATTCATGCAAATATTTTTTAATAAAATCGTTTCATTCTCAGTACAAGCAATAATATTTAAAGAAAAAACGAACACACACACACACAAAATTGCTAGGGGGAAACCGCGAATTTTTCATCTTCTAAAATTCGTTTCTATCATTCAGTATTAATACCATATGTATGTTGACTCAAATATTTGACTGAATCTATAATCCACTATGAACGATACTTTTGACCACCACAATGTGAAGAATTTTCTGACAGAAAACTGACAACGCACAATTGAAAGTTATCATTTGCAGTGAATCGTTTCTGGAGAAAGTTCTGAAAATGTCACAGTTGTATATAATATATTGTTTGAAAAAATGATGAAAACTAGCATTGTTTTCAATTTGCCGTAGCGTGGTCACTGGTCAGCCCCTAGCAAAATTGATAGAATATTCGAATTTTTCGGACAAAAATTCACACAAAAAAAAATGAAAATGATTCTAAAGCAGACTTACTTACGGGGGTATGGATTCCAGCAACAAACTTTGCCTGTGACATGTTTTCAATTATTTCGCCCTTAAGAAGAGCTTTCGAGAAAAAGCCATCTGTTCATTAGAAAAAAAGTTGAAATTTCGAATTGAATATTATGAAAGTCTGAAAAAATCTTTTGGAATTATAAAAAGCGTGTTCGAAAACCAAAAATGTCTTACGTTTTCCTTGAAGTTCCTAGAAAAAGAAATTTCGTGTTAATTTTCATTTCTACAGAAATATCGTATTTCATTGGATAAAAGTGAAAATGATAAAGCAATAGAAAAAACTTACCGAAAATTCAACGATAAATAGCACCAAAAACAAACCGTGTAGTAGATTCATTTTAATTTGCCAACCAAACAGAGTTTTGACCTGTTGCACAATGATAGTAGAGAACCGTCTTGTATTTCTTTAGAAGATCCTTTGAATTCGTTTGGTCTTCCCCGTGCGGTGCTACCTCTTTTATACCATTCATCTACTAATAGCTGACACGTGCCATGCAACGTATAATTCAGTTATGGAATTATTAATTTTTTTAAAATTATGGTATTTTTCAGTTATGGAATTTACGCAACACAGTGAAGCGCAATGGTAATAAATTCAGCAAATCCAAAACCGTTCAGAGTTCAGTTTGCATTGCTTTTGTCCCTGTCGGAAGATCACTGACTTGAATCATGAATGACGTTTATCTGACAAATGTCATTTCCAACATTTGAGTAAACCTTATGACGAAAGCATTTACTTATACTTCCAAACTATACCGTATAGATGCCGTTAGAGCATTCATTGCTGAATATTTTCCATTTACAGCGCACTTTGTTGAATTTACGAATTGAGGTCTACTAACACTATGCAACAAATTTCAAAGAAAATTTTCCCCCAACAAGAGGAGACTCATTTCTAAGGTTTTTTGGCCCATTTAATTCAAATCTGATATGGAAACCGCAATGAACGTATCTTCAAAACTAGACGTGCCAAGTGGGCCCAAAAAACTTTGTAAATAAGTTCCCTTCTCTGTAGTTGTTTCTTGTTGTTGCATAGTGTAATCATATTCAGACACTAAATGAAGCTCAATAACAAAATTCCTTTGATGGGCACGTGTAGCTGATACAATTTGTGTAAATTGATAGCAAAAAATGGAATACGTTCGAATAACCATTTTCGAAGATGGCTTTTGCCCAACACATCAGTTTTGTATTTATACAGATGGAATGAAAAAACCGCTGCGCGTGTACACCAAAGGAATTTGGTGTATGTGATGCTGGAGTACACAGTATATATTATGTGTGTACGTTGATATTCAAGTTATGAATTCATTTCAGAGTGACTAGAATTGTTCAATACGTGATGTAGCGTTATCATGTATATATGAGTGGTTGAGAATAAAAATGACCGAAGTTGAACCACTTACCAGCTTATCACTAGAGCCTCTAAAAATTGTTAAAATTGTTAAAACAAAAATTTTTAGCCAATTTTCAGTCTTCCCCAATAGATTTAACAATTTTCGGTGTTTCAAAGACTTTTTTCATTTTTTTACTTTCTCAAACTGTTAATATCAAACACAGCAAATGATTAATAATTCATTGGAACGGTCTAGAATAAAAATAATAGCATAACAGTTTGTTGTATTTCCTCGAAATTTTTCTGCCATCAAAACATTTGCAAGTTCTCTAAGCAGCAAGAAATCGAAAGCAGTGACGAAATTAAAGAAGGCAGTAGCGAAACGAAGCATCGATACATCGCTTTATGAAGTGCACAAATACAAATTCTTGGCCCAAGCCATAACTCAATTGGAAAAGCTTGGATTGACAGTACCGCAACAATTGGCAATTTTGACATCGGTAGAGAGTAAATTGAACGGCGAATATTTGGAGAAGCTGGAAAGAGTTTCGGACAAAAATCCAGACGTGAATTTTTTCGAGAATCAGCCAGCTGAACAGAAAATCAAATGTGAATATGTGTGCCAATGGTGTCAATTTACGTAGAGCAATCATTCAACAAATATATTTTGTCCAACAGACGTCGTTTCATTTATGATGCCAACGATGATTGATTTTTTGCTTTTTCCGAATAAATATTGTCAATCTAGTTTAACAATTTTGCGTATTATTTCCATAAATTTAACAATTTTCCGGCTTTTTTCTTAACAATTTAACAACGGTTTTCAACGTTTTCGTGTAACAATTTCTAGAGGCTCTACTTATCATAATATTCTTGTTTTCCAAGAGTGCAACATGGATTCCGTTCGCTTGAAAGTGAATCGCGAAATATCTGTTGACTATAGAAATCGTGTTCCACTTTAATTGAAACAAAAATGTACAATACACTTCCAAGTCCATTGGAATGATGACTAATCCAAATGGTGGTTTTGGTTGTGACTTGATTTCGGAGTGGAAATTAAGGGGTAGGGAGCGCGAATTTCAAAGTGCCGATAATACCAACGGTGCACACAAATTACTCTATTAGAATCTGAAAACATTTTTTAGAACTTTTTTTCGATTTCTGCCTGTATTGCGCAGAGGACGGCCTTTAATACGGAAACGTCAAAAGTGAGCATACAATACGCCACTGGCGGTGGGATTTGTCAAATGTATTATATACGATACATTGCGCCACTATCAAAGCGATTCATATAATGACATGTATTCTATTTAATCCATTTATAATTGCGATTCTCACCACCAGGTACTTGGTGCATGCACCGTCACAATCGCGTACTCCTCCAAAGGCCGTCCTCTGGTATTGCGACCGTCTACATGACAGGTTTGTGTGAAAATCTGTGAGGTCAGAGCGCGGCTGCAATTATACATTGATTTATATGGTGAAATCTACACATGGCCAGAACTCGCATTCTAGGGGGAAAGAACTGTTGGTATATTTACTTCATTGACACGTATTGACAAATATTCACAGGCATTTGCACTGCGTTCCGTAGTGTTATTGTTGTTGTTTTCTTCTGTTGCTTCGTCTCGTTCGTGGCGAGCAGGAATGACAGTTGCAAATACGCACATTTTATTGACCATATTTGCATGCATTCGCAGCTAGTTATGACGCGTATTGATCCAAACTCGGTAAAATATGCGATTATTTACAATATTTATATTTTCATTTACTCAGTTCTTTCCCCCTAGCTCGCATTTCCGAGCAGAATTCGGCAAAAATAATGTTTCCATCGCCTCCAAAACGCTATGGATAAAACCGAGCCATCATCATCACCAGTTCCGTAGTACCTATTCACTGGGATACACAAAACTCATGCTATCTCGCTCACACTTACGTGCAATTTTTACGTGCATTGCAAGCCGTAATATATATCGCAATTACTTTGGATAATCACGTAACTGCGCATGGGCGAATGAAAACTAAAATGCATTTTTCTCAAATTTTCAATTTTATTCGGTTCCTTTGTTGAACACCAAATGATAGCGGCAAAAAAGAGACGGTATTCAGCTTTTTCAGGCGGCTGAAACCTATATCCTTTTTTCAAGCCTATATTCTTCTTCTTTGATTACGTCTAACCTTTGGCTTCCGGATCCAATCAAGCAACGGCGCAATCGGTTGAAAAATAACTGGCTTACCACGCGAATGAAATATGGTCATGCCCACGAGTTTGTTATTCTTCTTCGAAATCATCGGTCCTCCAAACGCATAGAGATTTCCCATACTCTCATCAAAAGTGTAACACATCACATGATTTGCATCAAATAGGTCGCCATATTTCGATTCGCAAATGGCGCTATTCAAATACTTTGTATCATAACGTATCGTTCTCGCTGCTCCATCCAATACAATATCACCATAGACAGAGACTATTTCGGACGGGTCATTCAATTTGTAATCTTTGTCCACCAAATCGATGCTGCCAACGTTCTCGTTGAACTCCAACGGTTCTTTAAGTGTAATCTTGGCAACGTCAAATTCGAATCCGAACACTGCGTGTTTCTCATGAATTTCTATCTGGTCTTCAGTGACTTTAAGTTCTGTCGCATTGCTTGATAGTTTATTTACTATTACATAGACATATGGGGCGCCGTGCACATTATGTGCACGGGTCAAAATCTCCGTTTCCGACAAAATGATTGCATTAAATTGTATTTGATCATCTTCGTCGGCATTGGCATATGCTTCCTTGGTGACGGTAAGAAATTCTGTAATAGCAAAAGATCTCAGGATGAGTATTGGTTTATGAATCATGAAAAATCACC
>NW_022601643.1:0-2588 GCF_009176505.1 Sitodiplosis mosellana | reverse complement strand
GTACTATTTTGTCATCAATTGGAAGCTCTAAATCAAACTAAATAGAAAATAATTCGCGTCTTCAAATTGTCACAAAATTCAACAGCGATCCAAGTATTGATGCGTTACTTTTGACCACACAGGTGGGTGGACTTGGGTTGAATCTTACGGGTGCTGATACAGTCATATTTGTTGAGCATGATTGGAATCCAATGAAAGATCTTCAAGCAATGGACCGAGCCCATCGAATCGGCCAAAAAAAAGTGGTCAATGTTTACCGACTCATAACGCGAAAATCGTTGGAAGAGAAGATAATGGGTTTGCAGAAGTTTAAGCTCCTCACAGCTAATACGATAGTTAGCGAACAAAATGCATCGATGGACACCATGGCAACGGAACAATTATTTGATTTATTCACGCTAGCGGATGATGCATCAAAAACCAATAAAATTAATAAGGATGGTAAACAAACGAATGTTAGTTTAAAACAAGCGCTAGAAAATCTTCCAGATCTATGGGAAGACAAGGAATACGAGGAGGAATATGACATGACACAATTCATTAAAACACTTAAGTCGTAATGTGGAAGAAAATAAACGTTTGGAATAAAAAGTGGTTTTTCATTCGAAAAGATGTAGACTTAAGAAAAAATCAATCGACCTTGAATGAATAAAACGTTCTTGCTCAATCATATAAATAGACTTGATTTTATTTTATAATTTCTGAATAAATTTACTGTCTTATTTTAGGTCACACGTTTTCCTCAATTCACGCGTCTGATTTAATACGCAGCTAATCAATTCCACAAATTTCAATAGTTGATGCTAAGTTGATTGGTCTTTTGGTGGTCGCTGCATACAAAAAATGCAGGTAATTTCTTTTGGCAATAAGTTATGATGCTAATGAAATGGTTTCAATTCAAATCGTTTTAACGTTTTCCATTTGTTTCGAAATATCTAATGGATTTTTGAGCTGTCATCTATGGCGCAGCCAACTTCATTCCAAACTGTCACTTTGGATATTCAACAAGCAACAAATAGTGGTGTAAACGAGCTCGTCATTTTACTGTGATTTTTTGTTCGACGTTGATTCTATTTTGTTTTATTTTTTCGATTATTTTACAAATTTTTCAATTAAAAATGTATGTTTCTGCATCGAAATTATGTCGCTTGTGTTTGGATGTCGCTAGTACTCAAACACCAAATGCCAATTTTGTAGAATTATCGAAAAACTGGTTTAATATTGATGTAAGTTTACGGAATTTTTTTTTGCAAATTTTCACATAAAGAAATTCGGATGGATAAAAATTTGTTCGTTTTTGTTTTGTTTCTAGATTTCGGGCACAGAAACAATTTGTAACGTCTGCCATGAGCAGTTGAACTATTGGCCTGTCTACGTTAGCCGCATTACGGAATCAAATCGGTCACGCGAAACTTATACAAACCTTATGAATTCGGTAGGTTTGACAACGTTTTTCATTCTTCCAGTCCAAAAAGTTATATTAGATTTTTACTTTTCAAATGAAGTATCCTGATGACCTCTATAGTGTGAATATCGCCACAAAATGCCGAATATGTTTCTGGAAGGAAGCCAAGGTCGATATCAGCTTCGAAACCGAACATCATGGAAGAATGCATCAATTCATAGAAAACCAGTTGAAAATCACAGTGAGTATAGGCGCAGAATGAATTTGAGTATTGAACATTTTAACATCTGACGGCTAAGTTTCAGTCTGTGATCAATTAGAATTCAAATCTGACAGCTACGAAATAAACCACCTCTGGCGAAGAAACGCTGCATGGTGCAGAACAATAATAATAATATCTCATATTCTCTATGTTATTTCTTAGGTCAAGTCATCAGAATTGCTTTGTTTCGATTGCCTAAGCATTTTAAGAGATGTGTCGATATACAAAACATATCTGGGAGGCATACAACGAGCTAACTGCATGACGATATCAGTTAAAGAAGAGGTTCATGAGGATGCAAACACAGAAGTAGCGACGGACGAAGCAGACTCGACCTCCGATAAAAGTTTGTCTATGAATAATGGATCATCTCCCCCAAACACACCTCGAAACAACATCACAACGACCCGATTTGATTATGATGCAAGCACAGATGATGCTGAGAGTTTGTTTGGACAAGCAAGTAGGCGAGCAACATCTGCAGCGAATATGGAAGAAAACTCAAAAAGGTATAAAAATAAGAAGCGACAAACCCTTTATATGAAATGTCTGTTGAATAGACATAAAATATATAAGTTAAATCTAGATTTAAAATCTAAAAATTAAAGTCGCAATAGAGTTGAAGTGCTACAAATTTTCTCTATAGATAGTTTCCACTATCTCATTCATTACATCTTTTTCTTCGCAGAATCGATCACCTGAAAAGAAAACGCGACAAAGAACATAAAAAACAGAAAAAAAAACAAAAAAAAATCAAAGTATATCGACTAAAAGAGTTGAAAAATAGGTCAATTCCGTTTAAATTATCTATTTGCCACAGTTTTGTTTCTTTAAGTTTTGATAAGTTTCCTTCTTCAACTGAAAATTGTTTGCAAGTAATAAGTACGCAAAAGTGCTAAATTATATCTCAATAAGATTTAC
>NW_022601642.1:0-3411 GCF_009176505.1 Sitodiplosis mosellana | reverse complement strand
TTGCATCGGAATTGATATTTCAGATTAAGTACGCCATTTGCACGTCAAATATCCAGAAAGCAAAGCCACTCAATGTAATTTACAAAATTTTGTTTTATTAAATTTACAATTTCGATACATAAAATTCAACAAATTGGACAAATTTCAATCATTTTGTGGCATATAATAGGCCAACATTGGATGATGATGTAGTTTGCAGCATTATCATTTCAGCAATTGAAATGATATCTCGTTCGATATGAATAGCTGTCAACTGTTTTTGACACTATGCTTATGATTTTGTTAGCAAGTTTTCATTTTATTTATTTTTTTTTCAATTTTCGGGTTGCTCGGTGTGTTATTGTTTGTCTTTCGCAATCTATATGGGTTTTTTTTCTTCAAATAGCTGATAAACTGGTCTATGACATCTTTTTGCATAAAGAGCATTTTGGCTGATTATTAGTCTACTGAACTACAAAAATGGCTATATCATTCATAACATATTGATAATGATTTTATTTATCGCTTCTTTTAGCATAAAATTAAAATGGATACAAATGGGTAGTATCAAAAACTGAGACACCCCTTTAGATACTTGCAAAATCTTATAAAAAATTTAACTAAAAATATATTTTTTTTTCTCCTTTTTTTCTACTTCTTTTTCTCTTGAATCATTTTCTTCGAAATAAACTTGCATCTTTTTCTTTCTTTTTTTTTGGATAGAAAATATGGAACAAAAAAAAGAAAGAGAGGGAATATCAATAAAAATAAATTATTATTTACATAGTATATAAATGTGTTTTGTTTAACTGTTTCGTATTTACGAAGAAAAGTTCGAATTTAATGTAAAATGTAAAAAAAAGGAAAAAGAAAAATCATCTGGTTGATAAATGCTCAATTTCAAAAATAGCCCAATCGAATTTGAACGATCTATCAAAATCTTCGTATTAAATCTGTGTAGCATATGTATAGATCTGTCATTTGGTCTTGGCCTGTCGTAAATTAGTCTACTCTACATATAACTTATTGGTCGCTTAAATCAAAATCCTTTTCCCAACTCTCATCGGATGCAGCGCCGGTATCCGTTTTTAGATCTTCAGCTAAGCTACGTTCTTTAACTACAGTCGTATCTCCTTTATCGTTGCCTTGATTCTTTTTTGATGCCGATTTTTTAGCATCATCGCCGCCGCTGTTTTGTGCCGTTTGTTTTGATTTTGCATTGGATTTGGTTTTCGAATTATCTACTTGTTTGCTGGTTGTGCTGTTGGACTTCGTCGTATTTGATTTTTTGCTCGCATTCGCACCTTTCTGAGACGTCGGTTGGGTTTTTTGTTGGTCTTTTTTATTTCCTGCTTTCGGTTGTTCGGACTTGGTATCGGTCTTTGTTCGAATCTTTAAAGAAATAATCATCATTTGAGTTTCAATTAATATCATTTAAACTAAGAAAGCGTACCTTTTCTTCTAATGGAACCACTTGGCTTTTTCGCTTCTCCCGCTCCATTATTTCCGCTTCATACTGTTCCAACAGTCGAGCCTGTTCTTCTTCGGAAATTTCTTCGTTACCAAAATCGTCTGCATCCCATTTTATGTCAGAGTCTTCGATGATAAGCTCGTCGGATGCTAATTTGTTTTTTGATTTACGAATTTTTTATTTTTATAAATACACATTGATACATATCACATTGTGAATAAAAACTAAAGATATTGCATGTCACCTACCAATTTTTGCTGACTCAACTTGTTCTTCGGCTTCGTCTTTTTCGTCAGCAGGCTGAACGGTTTTCGGTTGTTCAGTTTGAATGATTTCGCCGGCTCGTTTTGGTGAAACCGTTTTGGTTGATCGAATTTCGGCTTTGGCTCGTCGTTCGGCCATTTCAGCGTGTGCCAATGCATCCTCAAGCAAAGCACGTTTGAATAAATAGTGCTTCCAAAAGTCCATATGCGGCAATTTATCCGGCACAAGGCGCAAATATTTTTCGTTCAAAATTTCGCTGCTGGTTAGATGACGTGCCAACTGATTTTGCGTGAATTGATCCTGGTCGACGCATTCTAGCCAACCTGTAATAGAAATTGAGGGTGAACATCGAATTGAATCTCAACAAATGTGTGTCAATATTTTACGTTGATAGTTCTCTTGGAGTGTCGCATCTGGTGGCGATAAAAATGTTGCTTCATTTGCTTGTAGTTCGGCTAAATGCTTTTGGAATCCGGTTAAGGTGACGGCGCCTTCACTTGTGATGATTATCGCCTCGGATTCATCATCTTCGATGCTTGGGACCAATGCTTCGCTGACTTGTCCAAAGAATGAGCTGAGACTCTTTTTGACCGTACTTGCTGTCGATTCAGGTTCGTCCAGCTTTAGCGTATCATTGAGAACTGTTCCAGCGTGTGACACTTCCGTGCGAACAGCTGTTGAAATTTCATCTAAATCACGTTTCACCGCCTCAAAAACAGACACCGACTGCAACACAAACAAACCAAATTTTTTTTTCGTGTAAGCCACGTTTCAACATTCCAGTTTTTGTTTTCTATCCAAAT
The DNA here is from genome assembly GCF_009176505.1 of Sitodiplosis mosellana. Taxonomy (NCBI): domain Eukaryota; kingdom Metazoa; phylum Arthropoda; class Insecta; order Diptera; family Cecidomyiidae; genus Sitodiplosis; species Sitodiplosis mosellana. The sequence continues at coordinate 894 of NW_022601642.1, read as the reverse complement.
ACAAAATCTATTTCTGAAGGTATTTTCATTTTCACTCTACCTTTGTTTTCGCTGAATTAATCCATGAGCCCCACCAATTATTGTTGCCTACTGTTTTGCACTCCGAACTCTTGTCTTCTACGGGACTTGATGCATTTGCCATATTGTTATTCGCATTACTGATGTCTTCATTCGTTGTTTTTTCACTGCTTGTGCTTTGTTTAGTTTTTTCGCTGCTGTAACAAAGAGGAAAAGAGAGAGGGAGAAAGAAAAGAAAAAACAATTCGAGTCAAACAATACACCAATTAGATACACCTTTTACTTTGTCATCAACCCAATCATGAATATACTCCAAACTGATAACCATTCCTTTTTTTTCGCTCACTATTTCGTCCGATAAAATAATCGCGTTGAGAAAAAAAAACAAATGCAACGGAACAAATTTTGTTTACGTATTGTTCAATTGAAGGCAAACAGTGCACGAGTTGCAAAAAACACAATTCCACTACAATAGAAACAATTTGGATTGCGTCGTTCAAGCAAATGAAAATATTGCATAAAAAAAATTAAATTCAGATCGTCTTTCGCTGGTATATGTTTGTATAAAAAAAAGCAAATTCCAATAAGTGTCCACATGTTATGTTCTACTTACCTATCTGCCATTTTATCGATGGATTTATTCCAATGAGATACAACTCTTTTTTCTTCGTCTTTAAAACAAATTCGATGTCACACACACACAGCAACGTCAAAATCAATTTGAACACAATAATTATTCACGCTTTCAATACGAAACACCAAACTGAACCAAAAAAAAAACCAAATTATACGCTCTACGTGAACTCTCTTTTCTAGCGCGTTTCGTAGTATCGTGATGATGGCGAGAGAGAAAAAAAATACAAACACTGAGATTGC
>NW_022601641.1:0-2962 GCF_009176505.1 Sitodiplosis mosellana | reverse complement strand
TGCACACGATTCTATTCACCACTTTGCGGATCCGATGGTCGAACCTACTCCAATCCATGCACATTCAACTGCGCCAAAAAGAGTCACCAGAGCTTGAAAGTCGACCACAAAGGTGAATGCAGCGATCAGTAGTTGATAAAATTTGTTAAAATATCGCATAGTTTAGGTAGTTGAATAACCAGAACTGATATTAATTTTGGTTTGAAATAAGTCGTAAACATATTCTATTTATTCATTGTACAATGACCGCTGGAACGGAATGTGCGAAATAAAATGAATCAACACAAACGCTTTTTTAGTTTTTTTTCCCCTTTTTCGAACAATTTTTCCAATTTGAAAATTTATTTTCATTCAATTGCAACTTTCTCATTGAAAAAACCATTTACTGCAATAATTGGTTAATGGTTTTTATAGATTACTGATTTACACCCAGCTGTAGTTTTTTTAGCACATGTGTGTTCATAGCTAATTTATTCACACATATTGGCGCAAAATTCCTCGAGCAGGCGTTTAACTTTCAATTCAGCTTTCAGTCAATTTGGTACATTTGGTACACTCTACGAGAAAATGCATTTCACTGAAATGTCAATTCCGTTTGAAACTCAACAAAACTTACTTGAACAAATGCTTCTTGGGCTGCGAACAACGAAAGAAAGCCATTTGATATTGGACATGCGACCAGCTTTTGAAATATTTTAAGCAAACATCTATTGTAAATTGATTTATTTATTGAAACTCAAACGCTGGATGGAAAGGCGGTGAATAAAATTTAATTACAAATATAACTTGATTCGGTTTTTATTTAGAGAATAATTTTATGTTAAGCTAAGAAAGCAGGAATCAATCAAAACTTTATGAATTGAAAATAATTGTGATCACAATCTTAAATCACATATTTTTAGTTGTCATCCTGGAAAAGTATTTTTGCGAACATAATTTCGATGAAAACGAAGAAACAAAATTGGTTTTTAATTTGGTGAAATGCCCTTTTCAATTGAAATTTAACGAGACGACTTCCCATGCACATCGGGATATAGTTATGATTCGCTTGATTCATTGTAATCATTTGTTTTGAGCGTGCATCTCGTTTGAAGAGGTTATTTCGTTAGATCGAAGAAAAACAACAATGGAATGCTTTGTATACTGATACATGTATTCGGTTGGAACTCGGTTGACCAAAGCGCCCTCTAAAGAACCTATGGCGAGTTCTGTATGTTATACTTCAGTACGATGTTTGACAGAAAGGAGAGTTTACTTGATTGTATTGTCATTAGCCTTAGATTATCTAGGTGACGAAGAAACATCTAGAAACAAAGCGAAACGAACATGTTTGTGTTGAAAATGGAGGTCCCTCTCGACATAATCTTGAACGTTCAGGCAAATCCAAATCAAAGGTGTTCAAGGTAAGGTCGAAAAAAAACAAAGAGTTATTTTGATGTAAACATTGTTTACTGAGCTTACGGGGCTGCGAAATCGTAGAATTATATAACAATGATTCATTATCGAAGTCACGTAGTGTTTTGTTTATCAATTTTTCATTTCAACAATACTCAGTTATTTTCCGGGAGTATTGGAGAATAAGCACATACTCTGAAGCATGAAAAACCGCTTTTTACATGAAATATTTACAAAAAGGTACTCCGATGATCAATTCCATCACTAAATAGTTTGATTACTCAGTCGATAAAAATTATGGGGAGCTCCCTAATCAGTGTTCCAAAAATAATTCGTCCATAGATGTTTCTCGATCAAAATTGTTTCACAATTTTCCACAATAATTTATGATCCGTTCTCATGTCTGTCTCACCAGATTTCTCTTCAAGAATTATGGCTTTAATTGTCTATTTATAAGTGTTCAAAACCACAAATGGTGTGAGCCTAATTTCGGTCACCTTCTCGCGATTCACAATTTATGTAATAATTGGTATAACCAGCTATACGTCATGATCACGCCTTCGAAATGTATGGACAATTAGTAACAGCTAATTTCATCTGACAAATTGTCATTGTCATAAATTGCCCGACTGAAATTCGACTTTTCAACGTCATCGATGAGAACTCTTCTTACTGTGTGTGCTAAATTCGGGCAAGTGTAAACAGCTTTTATTTTCAAAACTCAAGTACTTTGTTTCTTACAGTTTATTCGCCCGGCAAAAAATACTGTAGTACTCAAAAGACTGCAATAAAACAAAAATCGATCAACGGTTGGTTGCTGGGTTCGTCACAATACTGTATCAAGATGTTTGATAAGAACATTTTGTGGCTTCAACGCACTCGAAAAATTCGTATAAATATTCGTCGGTAGTAAGGTTCATCATCAGTTCAATCGAAGACATCGAAGAGAACAATTCAATCGAAACGAAGAATTCAAACGAGAAATCCAATTGAAGTTAACTAGTTGGAAAACCAACCCGCTATTAAAACGTTTAAAAAACTGTGTTCAAAACGTCAATTCTACCGGAATATTCAAAAGCATCAACCAAATCGAAAAAATGGGAGTGAGCAATTTAATCGTATTTATTGGCGTCGCTGCTTTGATGCAATCGACCTACTCTGCCCCACCGCCGAACGAATGTGTCTGCACTCGTGAATACGTCCCAATTTGTGCATCCGACAACACCACCTACTACAACAACTGCCTGTTCCAGTGTGAAAAGAAGCGCAACAAGGACTTGGAAATCAAATTCTACGGCGAATGCGACGAAAAAGCTGATGATTTGCTGGTCGACGAGCTATGTATCTGCACCGAAGAATATTTGCCAGTCTGCGCTAGTGATGATCAAACCTACTCGAATGAATGTTTGTTGAACTGCGAGAAACGTAAGCGCAAGGATCTCAAACTCAAATACATCGGCGAATGCGGCGAAGAAATCCAAGTCCCAGAAACTGAAGACGATTGTGTCTGCACACGATTCTATTCACCACTTTGCGGATCCGATGGTCGAACCTACTCCAATCCATG
>NW_022601640.1:0-3392 GCF_009176505.1 Sitodiplosis mosellana | reverse complement strand
GGGAACACCATGTGTCGTTGGCACTTTTCCTTTTTTATTCTTCGTTCATTTTTATTTGTAAAATTTTTCGACATTCATTTAAAAAAAAAATTGGGAAATTATTTTGATATCAACGACATACAAAATTTAGTATGATTCATTCATTTAATTCATCTGGATTTCAAATAAAATTTCACATTTTAGATTTTTTTTTTAGATAAAAGCATTGACGTGAGTGATAGAAATGCTCAAATACTAAATTCAGTTCAAGCTGAAATAGTCTTTTTCGTCATGATGATGGAACATCTACATAATTCAGTGAGAAGAAATTATTTAAATCGTGGTGGTGAATACGAATAAAATCTCAAAATAATTCATATGAGGAGGGAAAAAGCAAAAAAAAAAGTGCCAACGACACATGGTGTTCCCAGACGGTCACCCATTCAAGTACTAACCATGCTCAATGCAGCTTAACTTCAGTGATCGGACGAGAACTGGTGCTTTTTACATGATATGGTCGTTGACAAATATAAACCTCTTTTCTGTGGACACATGTCTCTGATTCCAAATATCCAAGATAATAATTTCGCAAACAGAAAATTTGTACGACAAAAGACATTTACTGCACAAACATTGGTTTGAAAAAGAAGATTTCTCCAGAGAAAACTATGATGAAATGAAACAACGTCAAGCTGTTGTTTTTATTGCTCTGAAATGGATACAGTCTATTTGTTGACACTTTGAGTCATGGAGAATAGAAAGGTCATAAATGCATTGTGTTCTGAACAAGAAATTAGTGATGGTTTTTCATTGTAGTTGTCAAGAAGATTCACTATTTACACTGAAAATGGTTTGTAAATTGGGTGCAAAGCTCATTTCTACAGAAAGTGTTGGCATTGTACCGCTTTTACTTTGATTAAAATTAGACTAATTAACTGAAAATTTCAAGTTCTTGAAACTGTTACACTGAATGATTAGATAACAAATGAGCCATAGCAACTGAAAATGATAATAATATCTAGAAATAAAAATCCACATCAAAATTATTCTAATAAAAATATCGAACTACACAAATCCAACATAAACTCGGTTCGCTTTATTTGCATTTATTTAGCGTTTTTCATATGACAAAAAATAGGCTTTCATTATTATTTGATTTATTTGAATGAGAAGGTCCTTATTTTAGTTATGAAAATTTATTGCAGTCGTTTATTTTATCAGTAAACTTAATCACGCATTGTTCGAAATCGATCAAGACATCAGAAGAACAGTAATTCCAATGAATCAAGCGATTGAATCCGTTTAATTTCGATCAGCTTCAGATCGATCTCCGTTGTTTTCCACTTTGTTGCCAGGTAATTCGATTGCGGGATGTAAATCGTCACTTTGCTAACGTACAACGTTTTGGCTAATAGCTTTTCACGTTCACGGTTCATCGCAACTGGATCGATGGCTTGGTTGAGATTCTCGCCCAATTTCTTTCGCGCAATTTCCGATGTCTCTTGAATTGAATTTTAGCACTTTTAAGTTCACAAGTGATGACAAATCGACCATTTCTTCAATATCATATGCATTGAATCGAACGAGGGACTTCAATGAGCTCAGTCTGTCGACAACCGTTTGATTTGCTTCGGTGCTAATATGTAATCGTTTGTATACGCCCTTGGCATGTAGCATATTTAGGAATTCGCAGTCATTCTGTTGTAGCGAATACGTGAAAATACGCAATTCGTCCAATTTGAGCTCCATCATCGCGGTTTCGTTCGGCAAAAGCAAATGTAACTGCGTTGATAACGAATGAATATCTGGGTTTTGCCGCAAAAACGTTTGGAATTTGGCAGCACTTGCATGGTTCTCAGTAAACCATGTGAAATGCTCCAGTTTCGGGTACGTTCGGCTGACCCATTTATCATCAAAATCACGGTATAGAATTGTCAAGCTTCTTACATTCGGGAATCGTCCAAGAACACTTTCGTAAAATGGTTCATTCGCTTCACACAAAAACAAGAAAATATCTTCGATTTGATTTAGGAATTCCTTGGGCATCATTTTGATTTGGTCCAAATTAGCTCCATCGAAATAGATTCTCTTAACTGATTTGTATACATTCCAATCCAGGTCGGCCAAATTGAGTTTATCACATACAATTGATAGGGTCCCGGTATATTCACGAAAACCCACATCTTCCCAATTATACGTGAAAATATTTTCGGAAAATTGTTGCTTATAAAAATTGCCTGCAACCCGTTGCATCCGTTTACACGTTTGCCCAAAAGAGTGTAGATCATCGATTGACAGATAATCAAACACTTTTTCGAAGCAATCGACGTTCAGTTTGAAGATTTGCGGTGGTTGTTCATTCAATGTCCATGTTTTGCTGTGCTTCGTTCATTCCTTTTGCCAGTTCACCTTCGACGTTTCGTGGATCCATTTTAATCTGGTGTGGGTTTTCGGTTGCGAGGAAAACGAATGATGCCGCACACACAAGTGTAATCCTAACAATTAAAAATGATATCAAATGTGGAATACCGATTAGAATACTTGGATTAATAGATTTGATTGTTGCAAAGTTTCCATTTGAAAATCAATCTGAATCAATCAATTCAGAATAAAATAATTCATACCAAGTCTCTTTTCCGAGAAAGTGAAATGCTGACTCAGCGGCTGTCAATGGCGTCGAATGTTTGATGTTAGCTGTCTTTATTGCACACACACAAAGCAGATTGATTCGTCTTATTATTATTTATTTCTTTATTTGATTCGGTATTTGTTCAGAAAACATATAGATGCTGCCCGAAGGCCAATTATAGTTGTTTTTTTTTTACATTTTCATCCTTAAATCTATGTGTATATGAATAAAAAAAATGAATGAATGTCTTATTGCGTCTTATTTCGCAGCTGAACGAAATTTGGACATAAATGAGCTGATCACTAAATTTTTCTGGTGCGGTTTTCGTATTTATTTCGTAGAATTGATGTTTTTAACTTGAATAATGTGCGGAAAGTGAAATTTCTTCAAAAATCCGTCGAGCAGTTTGGAAAATGACTGAAAAATTGTGCGAATGTTGCTTTCAAACGAAATGTTCAACTATCCCTCTGTTAAGCGGTAATTTTGACAGTTCATACGGAGTGCAACCGAAGATGACCGCATTGAATCGGTTCAAATCGAGACAGCCTCTATACGCTATCACGGCACACCATCGAACTGTCAAACAATTTTCGTTTGATCGAAAGGGTTTAGCGGTAACTCTGGTAGAACAAAATCAATGATTTGTCTCAAAACAAAAATGACTATGATAAAAATTGAGCGAAAGAAATAATAGGGTCTTCACTCTGTGTATTGATAAAAGAAGACGTCGATAAATTCATACACAGGAATTTCCATTCTAATATTAGAGTACTTTTGATTAAAA
>NW_022601639.1:0-1281 GCF_009176505.1 Sitodiplosis mosellana | reverse complement strand
CTATACTTGGTGAATTTATTGAAAAAATAAAATGTCTTAGCTCTTTAATGGGAACATTTCCGCGCATATCGCCCAAATTTTACGTTGACAACGTCATCTCACACCATCATATTTTTGATTCGTTGAAGACACCAGGAGAAGTGCATATCTAGGTACAATTTCCAACGAGACCTTCTTAATTTTGACTCCTCGGACGGGCGATTTTGGAAAAAAAAAACTTCACTAGGACGTTGCAGTGTCCAACAAAAGCTATTGAATACATATCAGTTAGTTAGTAGTTTCAAATGAGTTATTGTACCCAATTTGAATGAAAACTGAACAATTTGAATGATTTTTGGTGGCAATGCCAGCGTAGCATAAAACATTTGAAAAATGTTAAAGAAGTGTAAAATATATCTATTGACTTTTTCTACGCATTTTACTGTCAACCCGATTACAAAGAACACCGAAAGTCTGAAGGAATTGACCTACGCATTTACATTGTAAGGGAGAATTCACTCATTTGCGTCCTTCTTTTCAAATTTCGGCCATAAAGAACAATCGTTATGGATCTTTAGAAAAATAACAGAGGCTTGAACGAATATATCTTGCGGATCATCGCTAATTTCTACTTTTCACTGCGAATCTCCGTTTTTTTATTTTTTTATTTTACGTAGATATGCGCATATAAAGTATTTCACAGGGATTCCCAAGAGATGAACGCTCCAAGATTAACACTCACATATGAATTACGTTCATTACGAGCGTGAAAAGCGAGTTAATTCTGGTGTTGATAGGTGCCAGAGTCTAGACCAGTTGGGGAGATTGTCGAAATCAACTGATCGCCTAGTAAGAATTGCATACTTACTTCGCACATATCACTGGAGCTTATTTTAAAATGAATATTGTAAGAGTTTTGTTACACACCACTGTGGTGTAGTAATCGATAAATCGATTAATGGATAATAAAATGCGCTTCTTGTTTTGCAGATATGAAAATGTAAATTTTATTCATCGAATTTATTAAAACAATGAATTTTATCATCAAATTGTATGATTTGACCAAGAATGTTTACATGATTTGAATAAAGATTTTGGAAAAATTTCAATACCGAATAAAATTGGATGAGCAAATATGATTTTTTGTTTCAATCCGAAATCCTTGCTACAATGTAGTGCCTTCGTGATGTTGTGATGTCCGAGATATGATAATAGCACTAGCAAGAGCTGAACCTCCATTCCAAAGTGTTGAATAAATGTTGATATTGAAGTAGAAATTGATTTAAAAACTGAAGCCGAGGT
>NW_022601638.1:0-2626 GCF_009176505.1 Sitodiplosis mosellana | reverse complement strand
CCCTCACTTCGCAACAGTACAATAACAAGTCAACGCTCGTTCCGCCGTATATTCGCACGATGAACTCACATGCAATATTATATTTTTACATTGGATTTACGAAATATTTTTAAACCTTTTGTTCATCCTTAAACGATATAATTCATTTGAATTGAATTCAAAACAAAATATCTCATTTATTTTTAAACATATATTCATCAAAACACCTTTCTTTCCCAACAAAAAAATTGTTAAAATTTTCGAATAATTTGAGGCAGAATGGAAGTTTGAATTATTTCTGTATCTAATTTTTTAATCAAACGAATCGATGCGACAAGTGATGAATTTTCGAAAATATAAAGAAATTAGTTATTTTTCCATTCTCTGAAGCAAATAAAATGATTATTCGTCTTAACTTTGTATGAGCGGTGCATGGTGCAGCCAAATGTTGCGAAAACCGAAAATTACGAACAAAATTTTGTTTTTATAAACCTTCAATTCAAGATTTTAACAACAAGAGCGCTTTATGCGATTTTAGACTTGCGACATGTTCGATCCAGTCATTGTAAATATTCCAGATATAACTTTTAAGCTAAGCGTTCAGTTTGATGAGTTTGCATGCATTCCGCACAGAAATTGTTTTGTACACATATACACGCTAACTTCGCAAGCTGAACGCCCGGCTCATGCGATATATTTGGCTCATTTGCAATCATTGCTTTTAAAAGTCCATTTAGATTTAAACGATTTATTTCGAAGAGAAATGCTTTTCGTAATTTGTTGTTTTTTCAATACTTGGCTGTACGATGCACTGCACATCGTGCACATGTTTCATTAAATCGTTGAAAATATATTTAACCCTCTAATTCATTAATTTTTCCCAGGGCTGGGAGTACTGGCCATAGATAATTAAAAAAATATTCATAATCCTGGTTTCCTCATGGTTCAGTCAGGAAATACGATTGACATAAATCAGGGAACAATCAAATCCATTGTTTAAAAGTGTCAAAAATGTGTCTAATTTGGAGTTCGAATAATTTATTTTGTCAAATTTTGGTTTTTGCACACATTTTTGTTTATAACTTTACAATCACACACACTACATAGAAAAATATTGCCAAAAACAAAAATAAAGGGAAAACATTGGCGAATAAAAATTTCCTTTGAAGCAATGTGATCTGATGTACGATTTTCGTTCTACAGTCGTACAAATGTTGCCCGTCTAGAGGCGGTTGTATGCATTAGAGGGTTGAAGAAACATCTCTGTTTGCCACAAAATTGCTACAGATTTCAATTTCATGCATTTCGATAAGAGTTCATCTTTCAATTTTAAATGCAAAATATTCGCTCAATTTCACGTGGATACAGGCAGTGCATTTTGCAGTCATATATTGTATAAAATGGTAAATTACGAAAAATAGCCATAACAGTCTATATTTAAGTACACTATTGACTTACAACTATTGAATACTAGCTCCACCTTTTAACGACCTTTGAGACACATATGTCTCATTTCGTGTTTCGCCTATAATTTTCACATTTGTCAACCGATGTTGATAAATATAGGCTTTTTGGAAAGAAAATGAATGTAGCTACCAAATTATATAGTATTGACATTTTCTACCAGCTCACTCCACAGATGCCTCCAAAGTCAAAAGATCCCAACTGTTTTTCACATTTTTTAAAATCCTATATTTTTGAAACGGTCAGAGCTACATAGAGAAAACATAACATCTAAATTTCATCGCAAACCGGAATAAACCATATATTGAATGGTGCTGGCATCTACTTTTTCGATGAATTCTATCGCATTTGTATATGTCAATACCATTAAATGTATTGTTTATCCCGGTTTGCAATAAAGTTTAACGAAATGTCATAAAGGCTCTCGGAAATTTGTGCCTAGAACGTCAAAGCAATTGACATTTCAATGATTTTAAGTCAGTAGAACGTCAGTGCTGCTAATGACATTGACGTTTTAGGCAAAAGTACCATATGCGATTTCCGAGAGCCGTTCTTTTCTGTGTGTAGAACTTCGGAATTATAGGTAAAAAGATGCGCAACGTTCATCATCCTAAAACTACCTTAAATGTTCGAAAATATTACTCAGGCGATGCGATATGGCTCTGCGTGTAATACTCTATTTTTGGTCTCATTTTTCAGTTTTAAATGTAACCTTATGAAGTGACTGAAAAAGGGGGTCGACCGACCAAATTTTTTTTTCTCCAAATTTTTTTTGTCAAGGGTTTTGGGGTCGCTGATCACGAATTTGCGATCAGAATTGTAAAATTCCCACCCGTTCAATCTTGGTCGTCAAAGTATTAAAGCTCCTACAGTTTTTGGGGGAGTGACGTCAAAAAATGGACGGTTTTACATTTTACAAAAAATGAGCGACACTTGTCGGACTACTAACTTCCATGATATTCTATAAGAATTTGATACCTAACGCTATGCCCTATTGTTGTACTCTAGACAGTTTGTAATATTATTCTATTACGAAAAACATCCGAGCTGTACATACTCGTTTTATGAAGAAGCAAACATGTAAATTTTATTCATCGAATTTATTAAAACAATGCATTTTATCATCAAATTGTATGATTTGACCAAGAATGTTTACATGATTTGAATGAAGATTTTGAAAAAA
>NW_022601637.1:0-1521 GCF_009176505.1 Sitodiplosis mosellana | reverse complement strand
CTATACTTGGTGAATTTATTGAAAAAATAAAATGTCTTAGCTCTTTACGTTGAGCTTAGCCCAAATTTTAAATTAGCCCAAATGACCATTTTTGGTACCAAAGATTGATTTTGAGACAAAAAGATAGATAGAACATGATTTTTCTGGGTTAGTATGTTGAGCAAAGTTGTCCAGTTATACGTTGGCTACAAAATTGCTGAATACAGTGGCCATAAAAATAGGATACGCTGCGAGTTATGGTTGAAAAATGGTAAAAAATGGGCACTTTTGCGATTTTGAGGCCCTGGATGCATTTTTTTGGGTAAGTATGTTTTGCATTTTTTTCATCCCATTCAATACCCACAACTTTGCTCAAGACACAAAAACAATATTCCCTACGGTTCACCGAGCCTTGTGAAAATGTCGAAAAAGTGCTCAAAATCCAGTTCCAAAAATACATAATTTCATAAAATGAAAAAGGTAGCCAAGTTGGCAAAACGAATGATGCAGAATTTCTAGTTTTGGTAAGTACTTTCAGCAGCGATACTCAAAACTTATGCCCGCATCGATTACCGAAAAAATGTTGCACTGTGTTATGAATAATGGTTTTTGTCCTTTTATTTTCTTTCTCTCTCTTTGTTGTTGTCCTAAAAATGTATTGTCCTGTGTAAATGTAATGTATGTGAGGTACCAGAAAAATACACTATTTGAGGTTTTGGCCAAGATAAAATGCCATTATTTTGGAAAAATAACCCAAAAGAACCCTCATTTACCCAATATTTTATTCAAAAATCAAATGTTTCATTTTTCTGTGTTTTTTTTCTGCGTTTTGTCTTTCTGCTTTTTTTTCTGTGTTCTTTTTTCTGCGTTTTGGCGTTTCTGCGTTTTATCCGGATACCCTCCAAGACTAACACTCACCTATGAATTACGTTCATTACGAGCGTGAAAAGCGAGTTAATTCTGGTGTTGATAGGTGCCAGAGTCTAGACCAGTTGGGGAGATTGTCGAAATCAACTGATCGCCTAGTAAGAATTGCATACTTACTTCACACATGTCACTGGAGCTAATTTTAAAATGAATATTGTAAGAGTTTTGTTACACACCACTGTGGTGTAGTAATCGATAAATCGATAAATGGATAATAAAATGCGCTTTTTGTTTTGCAGATATGAAAATGTAAATTTTATTCATCGAATTTATTAAAACAATGCATTTTATCATCAAATTGTATGATTTGACCAAGAATGTTTACATGATTTGAATGAAGATTTTGAAAAAAATTCAATACCGAATAAAATTGGATGATCAAATATGATTTTTTGTTTCAATCCGAAATTCTTTGCCACGATGTAGTGCCTTCGTGATGTTGTGATGATGTCCGAGATATGACGATAGCACTAGCATGAGCTGAACCTCCATTCCAAAGCGTTGAATAAATGTTGATATTGAAGTAGAAATTGATTTAAAAACTTAAGCCGAGGTTAATGTTGCTGATAAAGTAAAACAGTAATTGTTGTTGAAAACACTATGCAGCTTTTGGGG
>NW_022601636.1:0-4377 GCF_009176505.1 Sitodiplosis mosellana | reverse complement strand
TGACATCAGATTCACTGTCATCGTAGTCATTGTTATCATTATTCTATTCAATTCAGAATTAAAAATAAATTGAATCCAAAACAGCCCAAACAAATTCGATAAGAAAAATAAATTATTCTACTGTGTGCACCTCAGATACTGAAAAATATCTAGATTAGATCCGGATGCGTATTTTATTTGTAAAATCTAGATTTTCAGATTATGTAAACCATAAATCGCTGAACACTGTGTTTTCCTTTGAATGGGATATGTCATTTCTTTGATTGCATAAACGATTTTGTGTGTTTTTATATGCAACAATAAAGGTTCGAAACACTATATGCTATATAAAAAAAAGCTTTTAATTTTATTTTCGTAGTTTTTGTTTCATTTTCTTTGCAAATGAATTCTCAATTTCTGAAAGAAACCCTATAGAAAAAACTTTGACTTTGTTCAACCTTTCAACGAATTGAATGTGTTCGAAGATTTTTTTCAATTAAATTTATTGCACGTTCACAAAATGCGATCGAAAATTCGTAGGAACTGCTGATAATAAATAAATTTTGAAGATTCAATTTGTGCCGTAAAGCCAAGTGGAAATGAGATTGTTATTGATAAGAATTAATTCATACTTCAAATGATACTGATAAATTACTTGTAGAACCAAGGTTCAAATATTCGAAACTACTCGGAACTGTAAGACAATATTCTTAATACATGACAATTTCTATTTTTTATTTTTCACTTACTACGCTTCAATCGCCATACATTTAACTGCAATACACAATCATAATTTTCGTTCAACAAAGCTTCCTTTGTATGTAAATATTTTGATTTCTTGCTGCCTTGAATAATTAGTTTTGAACATTCCACAACTAGAAAGAATAAATTGCACACTGGATTTATTTCGAGAATTTTACTTTATTTCATTTCAATATCGATCATTCAACATTTAAATATAGAATATTTGACGACACGACATCTATCAACCAGCGTGGCAGCAGGAAGATGTTAGCCTGGATGGATGTGTTCTCTCGACGAATAATTGGTTTGCTTTTATTCGAAACCTATTTTTAGGGAATAGGTTCGAGCCACCCATCATCATCGGGATATTCATGTCCAACAACATCATAAACCTTGAAAAAAAAAACAACGATTAAACATTTTGACACATTTGTCACAATTGAAATTCACTTACTTGGCTGATTGCTAACAATAAAAATGCAAACAAAATATATGGATTCATCTTGCTATTGTATTCTGTGTACTGTCCACTGTCCACTGCATCTGTGAAACTCACTCTGAAGCCAAGCAAAACAACGAATGTGTTTTATAGTCGAAGCCATCGAACTTATCAATTAAATCAACTTTGAATCAGTCTTAGAAATGGTGTTTCTTCGAAATAGGATTTCTTGGTGAAATCTCTTGACTCAACTGATACTTTCAAATCAAATTCGGTCCACATTCTATTATCTGCAACGAATTTCCCGGAAATGACCGTTCCTTGCTTCAATATGTTTATTCAAACATTGCACAACTAAAAAAATGCAAACGAGCATTTTCATCTTGATAAATCTATTTAATTTCGTTGCATGATCATTGCACATTGCTATTGAATGGACGTTTTTGTAGCCAGATTTTCATTTCACTACATTTATCATGAGATGGTTTTCATCAACTAATTGTTTTAATTTATCCAGTGGTATTTATTTTTGGTGCGCACGTACATTCCCAGCGGATCATTCGTTTTCTACCATTCGATTCGACAACAAAACAACTACATCCCAATAAAAAAAACTACGCTACAAATATACCGCGTGTATTCCATGCGCACGCTGCGTTAATACCATATTCACGCCTACGCTTATTTTATACATCGTTTAATACAGAGTCGAAGGTATATTTAAGGCATATTTTTAGCGTGAAACGCATGCAAAACGTACGTATAGAATACTTTGACTTAGCGTATGCTATCCATATGCTTTGCATGCGGTTCACGCTAAAAATATGCCTCAAATATACCTTCGACTCTGTATTAAACTATGTATAAAATAAGCGTAAGCGTGAATATGGTATAAGCGCAGCGTGCGCAGGGAATACACGCGGTATATTTCGTACTGCGATGAAAGCCTATATAAACAATGTTATGATATTTGACAGTATTTGAGTCGATGTCAATGATGATGTGGCAGCGCCACCTATATAGATTCCTTATTAAAATAAGTGGAACTATTGAGTGCGTGCACCATATCGCACGTAAATTTTCAACACGGCGGCACCCATAGAATTCAAACTTTAACCAATTTTGTAGTCACGGAATATCACCGTATGGTATATTTGTAGCGTAGTTTTTTTCATTGAGATACAAAGGAGCTTTGTTGAACGAAAATTATCATTGTGTTCTGAATTTTAGTTAAAACATTATAATCGTGATTCATATTGGCCCGATATGATTCATTTCTACAAATAAAGCAAAAAAGCGTTTGTTGGACTATGCTCTGATAAGGAGATCCATTACCAAAAACAACTAATATGTGAGTGAATTGGTTTCATTCGTTGACCAACTTTTTTCGTTCATTGGCCGTATCAATTGGATTACGATCGATAAGTTGATTGGAAATGGAATGAAAGTGAATGATAACAACGTTGGTGATAAGATATTTATTTTATGAAATAGTACAAAATTTTGGCAAATGACAACAACCAAAGTAAATCAATTTCATTCTAAATTGCCGTGTTGTCGATTCTTTATTAGGTGAGCTATTGAATTTTATTCCCAAATCATTTCCATTCACGTTCATCAACAGCATTTTTTTACTTTCGAAGCAACAAAGGATCTTTGAAAGGAATTTAATCAGCATGCTGAGTTCGACGTACAAACATGTACTACATTGCATATTGCTTTTTACTTTGATTACTATATTCTTAAACAATTCACCAGACGTCTTGAACATTTCGTTTGATCCGTGGACGGAATATGGCCTGATTCTCACAACCATATTGTATTCGTTGAGATTCCTAACATTCCTGACTATACCACAAGTATTGTTCAACTTTTGCGGTCTAGTATTTTACAATGCGTTTCCGGACAAAGTTGTGCTCAAGGGAAGTCCACTGTTGGCACCGTTCATATGCATACGAGTTGTGACACGGGGCGATTTTCCACACTTGGTACGTGCGAATGTAGCACGAAACATTAACACATGTCTGGATGTTGGCCTCGAAAATTTCCTTATAGAAGTGGTCACCGATAAACCAATCAATTTGTCAAAACATCCAAGCCATGGAGGCATTCGTGAGGTCGTTGTGCCATTAGACTATCAAACAAGAACTGGGGCACTGTACAAATCGCGTGCGCTACAATATTGTCTCGAGGATCATGTCAATGTACTTAACAGCACCGATTGGATTGTCCACTTGGATGAAGAGACACTGTTGACGGAGAACAGTGTACGCGGTATCATCAACTTTGTTCTGGATGGAAAACATCCATTCGGACAAGGATTAATCACGGTAAGCGACGCTTAACAGTTCAATTTCGCTCGAACAAAATTACCATGTCAATTTGCGTGGGATTTGGATTCAACTGAATTCAGTTATTCAAGTGACATTGAGTAAAGTGACTAAATCTGCCATAAAATAATTTACACATTATTCGTTTTCCAGTATGCCAATGAAAAGGTTGTCAATTGGTTCACAACACTATCCGACAGTTTTCGTGTGAGTGATGACATGGGAAAATTGCGTTTTCAATTTAAATTCTTCCACAAGCCATTGTTCAGTTGGAAAGGATCGTACGTTGTGACTCAAGTGAGTGCTTTGACATTTGGGCACTTTTTGTTTCTTCAAAGAATGACAACCATTTTCTGGGTTATTTTGCCTTATTTCAACTTGACACGATTGTGACTTTTTTCAATAGATGGCGCTGTATGTGTCACATGTAAATACCATAGATAATCTATGAAAAACTTTGAACTTTCATTGATTTTGGGTTTTTTCAATAGATGGACTTATAAATTTCACGTACAAATATCATGAAAAGTTCAAATAGGGCAAAGCTGGTAGTCTTTCTTTGAAAATTGATTGAAAATGTTGTTCAATGTTCAATGTTCAAAAACAGTATCAAGCCGAAAAGCAAGTGTCATTCGACAACGGAATCGATGGTTCGGTGGCCGAGGATTGTTTCTTTGCGATGCGGGCATTCAGACAAGGATTCACATTCGATTTCATCGAGGGTGAAATGCACGAAAAGTCGCCATTTACTTTGCTGGATTATGTGCAGCAACGCAAACGATGGCTCGTCGGCATCCTCTTGGTGGTGCATTCCAGAATGATTCCATTGAAATACAAGCTACTGCTTGGTTGTAGTATTTACGCATGGGCTACAATACCATTGAC
>NW_022601635.1:0-1942 GCF_009176505.1 Sitodiplosis mosellana | reverse complement strand
AAGAGCAAAATTAACACACCATACGGCCTACTTTCGAATCAAACGAGCACACTAACCAGGCTACATGATGTGTCACATATTCTACGGCAATCGAATCGATTCTTGCAATTATTTCTGAATGTCAGTACTCACTGCTGCGCCTAATTTATTTACAGTTTCACAAAGAAACAGTGTTTTTTTTTTTGCTTCTACGCTATATTTATTTTGATAGAAAAGAGGAGTGAACAAAAAATCTTGAGTATTTCTTCTTCAACGGAATTTTTCAAGTCGAGCGGTTCCATGCAGCCGTTTCCATTCATTTCTTCGTGGACGAACTCGTCGATGGGTTTGGAGTGGCACTGATTGATGAGTCAGATGCATTGCCTTGGCTAGCAATGAACTTTTGGATTAGTTCCCTAAAAATGAAAAAAAGACATTTCTTTAAGTACCTCGCGAAATAACATGCAATTATAAAGCCGAAAATAGGGAAAAAAATTATTACTTCGATGATGTTAACAGCGTCATTTGTGTTTTTAATGTTCGCTCTAATGCAAAGATTTTTGCTAATGTGTGCTTCTCATCGCCTTCAATCACAGTGTATATCTTTCGGATAAATTTGCAATACTCTTTAATGAATACGTCAGTCACTTCATCGGTATTTAGATTTTGTGTTGTTGATTCGTCGGCCAAACATCCTTTGTACGGAGATTTCTTTTCAACTTCTTCAAGCCCATCAACACTGCTATTTTTATACAGCTCCATCTTATCATTTAAACTTTTTCGAGCGGATTCCAATTGTTCGATACCATTGTTCAACGAGGCCAACACCATGTCCAAATCTTCTTTTTTTAGATTCATTTTTCTTACGCTAAAAAAGTACAGATTAATATTCTAGGAGAATTGAATGCTGATATAAGTATTTTAAATGACTTACGCAATGAATGCACAAAGAGTGTGAATTGAAGCAACGGCATTTTGAAATGAATTTATTGTTGGCCCCGTTGGTGACGGCTTTTTTACTCTTTTTGATGTATCCGATTCTTCCGAGTCCGATTCAAATAATCGTTTTTTTGCAGACATTTCAATAAAAAAATTCCAACAAATTGGGAGTTTTTGGTTTATAGTGATGATTGACTTGATTTGAGCGTCTCGAAGCTTCTATGGTATAGTTTTATGTTAAGATTATGTTTGACAGTTCTCTGTATAAACAGAAAAATGATGAGTATGATAAAATGGTGAAAATACTGGGCAATGCAATGCTTCTGAATATCATTATTATTTAAAATAAAATTGAATAAACAATTCACAATAAGTGGTTTTTTCAATTTCTCAATTCTAAAATTCCGAAGAAAAGTGTTGCCGAATAATGAACCATCATGATGCATCTTTTGAGACTGTTTCGTGAGACAAACTTTTGGTTCCGCGGGCCCAAATGTAGAAATTCACCTCATACACAATCAACATACACACGAACACATTGGTTTGACAGTTGGATTAGTCAAACAAATGACAACTCACCAAGTATTCAAAACAAATCCCACTGAATAGACGGAATCACACCGAATCATAATATTTTGTTTACAAAAATGTGTGACACTATTGAAAACGATGGTAATTGTGATTTTATTATTTTAACTATTTTCAATTTCGATGAAATGCAATTTACTCAATTAATTTGAACTCATTGGTTGTCGTTTGCTTTTATAGAGTTTTACCAGAAATTTTTAAAGTCGAATGATTCGAATGAGACCAGTGTGATTTCGACGAGTCTAGCAATCAATGAACAAATTCGCAAGCTAAACGATGGCGTTGATTTATTGGCCAAGCAATTACAAACTCAGGTTCGTGAACAGCACAAATCATTGCTATTGGAGGCACAAAACGCGAGTAAATTATCGGCCGCCGTTGATTTGGTTAATCATCATATGAATCAATTGGAAATTGGTGCTGAACGACTTAAGAG
>NW_022601634.1:0-5747 GCF_009176505.1 Sitodiplosis mosellana | reverse complement strand
TTTGTCATTTCAATTTTAAATTAATTGTGTGTTTGTATATCTAGAATAAAGAATGTATTTTATTTTGTTTTTACTAGATTATACATGTACAATTCTAATATAATTAAATGTAACTATTTTTGAAAATTTAATGGTTTGGCAGTTTGCACGCTTTCCGAATCAACAATTTATTCAATGTTTCGAATGGGCTAGCGCAGCGATCCATCTTCCTAGTTCAGTGGACAGTTAATGTTGATGCTCGGGTTGCTGCCAGCATAGAAGTTGAATGGGAATGGCAATGGTTGTGGTTTTGAGCTACCGGCTAAAATGAAGAAAAAAATATCTGGTTGTCAATTGAATCCCAAAGAGAAAATCACAATTTTTCTCCTATTACCATTGATAATATTGAGATTTTCACACGCCACTTTGATCAGTATTTCCGTCACCTTCATGGCAAACTGAACTTTGGTGTATCCTCCCTCGAGTTCTTCTTCATCGTAATGATTTTTCACTTCCTCAATACCCGACCCCATATCTAAAATCATATGGAAAAATAACAACATAATCACTAGTATGATAGAACGAAGAAGTGTACAACACGAAAATACTAAATCGATTGAAAACAAGCTATTTACCTTCAAAAAATGTGTCCAAAACCTCGCATCCGATCGATGAAACGATTTGCATCACCTTAAAAACAAATTTTGCGGCCTCTTTTTCGGTTTTAAATTTTTGGTTCGTGTCGAGTTTGTCCAATTCGTCCATAATTTTACTGTCTACAATCATTCCTTTTAACACTAAAGGGGTGACGAGAATAAAAATTTTGATTTTCATTTCGATTGAACAATTCGTTTTCGCGGTAGAAGTTACTTGGACTGATTAAACGATTTGGCGAAGAAAAAAACTGACACAGCATTTGAGGTTATGTGACAAAGTGATAAGACAGAAAATTTGTTTACATTATGCACTCAGTGTCATCAATTTGCAATTGTCATCAATTTAATGAATTCAATAAGAAGATTTAAACATAGCATGACAATATTTTGGCTGAATATTTAATTATTTATTACAAATAAACCTACCTGATTGACGGTCTTTTAAAAGAAAAACTCTAGTTGTGAACATCTCGTTTTCATTGAAGGGCATATCGAAAATTTGAAATTGCTTTTCTCGATTTTGGTCCGATTCATACTTAATGCAACGTTTAAAGTATTTTTCTCTGTTGTTCGAATTGATAGTTTTGGATAATTGCAACAATTTGTCAGAATATTTTTCAAATGCAGTGCACTTGATGATTGGATGATCATTTGAAGAGCATTTTGTAGTATTTATAGAGTGAATGAAATCGAATTTATTTGATAATGAAGTATTTAGACTCTTCAAGCATATTTTAAACGAATTAACGCATTCACAGTGGCGAATTCCACTGTTCCATGCAGTGGTTTGGTTCAGTTCGTTGTATTTGTGAGCATTACATTTATAAAGCGAACGACAACACAAATCTATACGATTAACTTCACTCAACACTGCACCACTTTTTGATTTGACAAACGTTGAGTCTAGCGTTTTTTTCAATATGTGTTCTGTGGGTAACAAAATTGATTGACAATATTTTGTATCTGAAAATTAAAAAAAAAATCGTCTCAAAATCGAATTCGCTTCTCTGGATCGTATACAAATTTATACCTTTTAGTCCATCAGAAATAAGAGCATCCACCGAATTTTCGTAATATTTTAACAAATTAAAACTTTCGGATTGAATATGTCCAAACAGAAATACAGAAAATAAAAAGAAAATTAGAATATTCTCCATACTTGCGTACTACGTGTTCAGTGCTTGAGATTCCTACTCCCACTAATCGATCCTTTGAACTATGCTCAAATGCTAAATATGTAAAGAAATGCATTGAAATGCCCAAAACCATTTTAACCCGACAACGCCTAAAACTTTTTCTATCTCTTGTCCAGACAATAGCCTCCGAACGTTGCCATACGACAACGTCAAGCGTTACAGGGTTACAATGCATATTTACCTGTGCGTCACTTTACGTTGTTCAGTCGTGTTGTTTTTATCTAGTTATTCTCCTTCTTCTCCTACCTTTGTGGAATGTGTGAAGCATACACAAATTGCCAGAACAATAGAAGACAGTCAATGCCATCTCAATTCCAAACAATTGAATCATTGAATATTTCGAGTAACTTTTCAACCGTGTGTGGCTTGAGTTGAATATAATCAACACTAGCAGCTTCTCTGCACACACAACATAGTATATTGGCAAATGCATCGGGTAACCATTGCAAAACTTCAATACGATTTATGTAACGCGCAGTAACAGTCCACAGAGAAGCTGTTAACGTCGCCGTAAAGTTGACTATATTCTAGCAAAGTCTCACTCGATTGAAAAAAGTTGCCAAAAATTCTATAATTTAACCGTTTGGAATTGAGATGGCATTGGCTGTTATGTGTCAATTAACTTACATTTAAAATATATTGTGGCAATTTATCTATGGTGTGAAGAACAAAGCGTTTACCTGTCTGCGGTGCATGTGTGCGTCAGTCAATATGTTTATATTTTATTTTATTGTTGCCGTTGTTGATGGTCATATAAATGACTATTCCACATTCCACTTGGTTCTTCTGATTTTCGTTTTCTCTCGTTTCTCGCATACAAAACGGAGCCATATGATAAGTTACTTTGAGTTTCTTTCCGAAATGATTTTTGTTTGATCAGAGTGTGTGGTATTTTGTGTCGATTTGCTAGCGTCTGTTATCGGTATTCGCATTTTTTTCCATCGAAATTCATTTAGATTGTTTAATTGCCCCAATATAAAACAAGAATATTTCAGTATTAGGTTATTTGCAAATAAATTGTTGGTCTAAAATATTTCTAATCCCATAATTTTAATCGAATTTTCTTTTCTTATCTTTTTGCCAGAGCGCCTATGTACCGTCAAACACATCAGTCGAATACGCCGCTCGGAGGCTCGCCAGGAATCTTACAACAGGATTTAACATATGCGCAAAATGAAATGTATCGACGACCGACGGTGTTCGTGTCTCAGGCTCCGTATCAAAATTACAACCGTGTGGTGCCGCCACCTGCTCACAATGGATCAAATCGCCAAGTAAATTACTTTTTCAAATGATACAATTCTATGAATTTAGTTTTGATTCGCCTTTTATTCGCGTCATTGGAACACGTATTTAATCTTGAATAATTTGAAAATAGGTATTGCCAGCGCATCATCCATTGCCAGCCCATATTCAGTTCCCAGCCCAATACAGCCAGTTTGGCCCATTGAGTCCGGCTCAAGTGCCAAGCAAGCATGGACATTATCAACCAACCAATTTGTGGTTTGCTGAATAAGGACGGTTTTTGTTACCGCACACCACACACCCTCACTCAATCACATTCAAACAACAAATCGATCAAAACACCCGCAGAGTGTGTGCTTAAAAAACGACGGAATAAATAACGACTCCATTGGAAATAATTACAAGAAAATTACGAGCTAATGGGTAAAAAAAATAACAACTCTCGTTTGCGAGAAATCTCGATAAAATAAACACAACCGTTCCGTGGAATTTATCGAGAAAGCAACAAAACAAAACAAACCAACAAAAATAGGGCTAAAGACGAATGTTGTAAGAATCAATATCATTTTATTTGTTTACTATTAGCATGAAAGAATTTTGAAATTCAAATTACAAAGAACTTAAATGGGAAAGAAAACCATAACAAAAATTATATGAAGATAGAAAGTTCGTACTTGCACACGAGACATGCATAGAATATTTTAGAGGATTTAAATATTACAAAATGGAGAAGAAAAAACAAAATAAATTGTTATAGAGATTCGTTGTGCATTTGCAAAGAAACGAAAGATCCGAATGCATGCATCATTGTATGCCGTTAGTCAGTGGATGTATACCTTGGACATAGATACAGATAAATTGTCATCATAATCATTTGATTTGAGTCATACACACACACACACACACTCACGTGCATCGTCACAAATTGTCACACATTAATCGAACGTGAAATTGGGCGCGCACGTGAAATTTGGCTAACTGAATGAAAACAAAAAAATGCAAACAATGTTTTGCAACAAATAAACGCTTACCATAGAAAAAGAGCCATTTGGTTTGCGAGAAATAAATGCAACAACAAAAAAAATGATAGAAAGATCATTGTAACATCCACCAAAACTATTCAATTCAATTTAATAAAAATCTACATATTATATTCAAGAATGTATATATGTGGTGAAGGCTGTAAAAATATTTAACTCAGTGCGAAATACAACGCAACCCCACAGAGATGCTTTTTTTTTGTTTGGTTTTTGCTATGATGTAGATTAGTTGACGGTGTTTAACGTTGGTTTCATTGCATATATTTCGTTGAAATATTGTTTCGCTATTCCAACTTTGGGGAAATTGGTATACACACCTTACCTCATTCACACACACGCCCACATGACTGTTTCTGCTTGGTGTGTGGTTGAATCGATGTAAACCAATTTTAAACCCGCCCCGCCAACATTCGCATCCATCGAACAGTGGATCGAAATCAATGTGGATGCAATTGAAAGCAAATTCAAATTGAACTGAATGACATTGAAAAGGGGTTAGATATTTTTTTTTCTTTAGGACTTATTTTTGTTCTTATAATTTTTTTTCTTTCTTTGTTATTACTACAAATTTTTTTTATCAATATTGCAGCTAGTAGGCGTAGTGAACAGTGGAAAGGGTAGCATATTAAAACTGCACACTATAACCGTAAATATTACCATTGATGTGTACCTTCACAAAAGAATTCAATCTTTTTTCCTCTTCGTTTTTGTTTTTAATTTTCCTTCACTTTTTTCTAAACACAATTTAATCAATATTAATTAGGATTATTACTTATACTTAGACTCAATCTCAATTTTCTTTCTTTTTTTCGCTTTTTCTTCTTCTTCTCTGTGTGTGTTTTATACTGTTTGTTTTTTTTTTCTTTGGAAAAATTTCATATTTAATCGATGATGATACACAAGAAAAAAAAACGCTGGAATTAGAACAAAAAAAATTTTTTTTCGATGTTTTAGGGAAATAAATATCAAGGTAGATATTTATATATTCAATGTAGTTTTTCTTCCAATATTATGCGAAAAAAATCACATTCAATTCAATACGAATTGGACAACTGACAGATAAATTGCTTCTTTACTTCAGTCATTGGCTTTATTAATCTGTACGTTTTAATGTCATTCAAACAAGTTTGTCGTAATGATAAACACAAATGGTGTCCAAGTCAGAAAGAATATTAAACGAACGCGTTGAATATATTGTTGAAGAAAAAAATATAATAATTATTCGGATACTTTTGCATTAAATTTTTTTAGTCAACCCACAATTATGACGAGTTTATTTGTACATTTTTATCGATGCTTGCGCAACGAGGAATTTTAGCCGAATTGGTAGCACAACAATTGCCAACACCACGAAAATCGGTAAATAGTCTGGGTGGAAATGGCAACCGTGGAAATAAAATGTATAACAAGAAAACGACACAAAAATCAACCGGTGGCAAACGACGAAAGGGACGCAATAAATACGCGAAGAAAAAATAGACGGAAAAGAAACGTGCTGTGCTCATATATTTTTTAACAACTTTCCATCACTTTCATTCACACATTCGTCCGATTTGAAATTGTATCAAATTTCATGGTTTTTTTTCTCTTGAAACATTGTTCAAAAATCACGGGAGTTTTTCTCCTGCCAA
>NW_022601633.1:0-3777 GCF_009176505.1 Sitodiplosis mosellana | reverse complement strand
CTGACCGCCAGAGGCTATCGCTTTGCTGACAACATTTGCTAAAGTATTGCACATATGTAATTCGACTGACATCTATGTAGTCATAGCAATAATACGAACTTTTTCGCTATAGGAACTGGGTTTGGAGACGCATTATTTCTGATCAAAATATTTGTTAATGATTGTAATAAACAGTGTGAAATAAATGACACACACTTTCCATGTAAATGTATTTGGTGTCCATATCCATATCCATTTGTTTGCGCATTACAATGCTTTATCGCATTTTTCGATTGAAACGTATCATGCAGCTGGCACGCATACAGTGAAAAGTTGAAATCACACTACAACAATATCTCAAACGTTACGTTTGTATTGTTGATTTGAGCGGCATATCGAAGCAGCGGACGTATTTCACAAGTATAAGCAATACGACGCATTATTTTGCATCGTTGTTGTTCTGACTAGAGTCATAATTCGTGCTATAAATACACCATCGGCGGTATATATGTTCTAACATGACCCATAACCGCGATTACTTACTTTATCGCTGTTTTCGGCCTCTCAGAACCTAAAGAATTTGACTTAAGAATGACTTTACTTGAGTAATTGAAATAAGAAAAACAACAATTGGAAATCAAATAAATTTTAATGTCTCATCAGATTTCAGAGTATTGACTATTAGTTCTTCAATCCATTGCACAATGAATATACATCAAGCTTTACAGCATCAAAAATAAATCTAAAACTGTTTACTATCAGCCTAGTCGGTCCTAGATAGAATAAATATCTATATGAATTTATTTCATTTTACAACATTTTATCTGCATCCATGTGCACTTTACACTGTAAACTTCTCAAAAATTTGTACTTATGAATAACATAAAAATCAAACCGATGAAAATGAATATAACTGAATAAATGATGATGGAATGGTTTTCGTTTAAAGAACGTAATTTGGAGTATAAAGACAAATGTTGATGCACTCCACAATCAAAAGTTTGTAATCTTCTATTATTTTTAACATCCATTTTGTATGCAAATATTTTCTTCCAATCCGAATCAATCCATAAATATCTCTTCTTTTCAATCCCATTTTTATTATTGGGTTTTCTGTACCATTTCTTCCATCTACGAAATTTGTTTACGATATTCTTTAGAATTGTATCAATATCTGAGTGATAAACAGCGATTGGTGCTTTTCTCACAATATAGTTTTTCAGTTCGTCAACAGTTGGAATTTGCATTATCTTTCCATTGCCCGATTTTTTCTTAATCAAAGTCTTACATTTATGTATATAACTATGAGCATGAATTGTAGAGCTATTTTTAGGGTATCCGTAATCAAATAAGCGGAATTTTTGAATTTCATAACATTTGATAAGCGGTAATTTCGTTTCTGAACAAATTGTAGGTAATGCACACGTAGCCTTATCTAATTGAGTTCGAAGCATTAACGCATTACACGATGATCGATTGATTTGTTCAATTGGTTTAATATTATACCATTGATCACTTTCAACTAACTCGATATGTTTCGTACAAATGTTGGTCGTCAGTCTTTTGACTCTTATCGTTTCGAATAAAATAATCAATTTTACAATTTCATCATAATCGACATCGCGCAAATAATCCAAATATGATTCCTTACTCTTTCCTTCCAATAACATTATTTTTATTTGACCGCTTTCGATCGGTTGCCAATTTTGAAATTTGGTCAGTGCTATTTGTTTGAAATGTATCAGTTTTTTGTGGTTCGATATATGAGTTATACAAAGCATGTAGTTCCAAAACCTCCATAGTTTCAGCTTCTTTTCATATTCCTCACTGTAAGTAACATCAAATAAATCCGTAGCAAAATCTAAAAGGCCTGAACAATAATGAACACGTTTTCTTGGAATATTCAGAGCTTCAATTCCAGGCACTGATTCAGTCAACTTTTCAATTTCATTCGGATAGATATCGGTATGGAAGAGGATGGCATTCTTTATGGATGAATAAAAACTTGGCTCCAGTCCCGATTCCAGCATAAATCGACACTTCAAAATTATCGATGTGCGCTCAAGGGATCGTTTTATGCACAGTTTGATGTATGGATCAACACGGTCGCATTGATTTAGAATTTGTAAAAAGAATGTGTGCAATAACGGAAACGAGCCCACAAACTCTGGATCACCAAACAATAATAGCGCGATCGTTGCGTAATTATGCAACAGAATGTTCATTTCATTTTGGGTCATTGTTGCCGGGAACTGCGTATTGCTGTCCGCATTGTATAGAATAATACCAAAGCAAGGAGCCTGATGTAATGGTGATTTGAAAACGCGATTGAATGTTTTATTGCCCATATAACTCAGTTTGATACGTTCGAGGCCAAGAAATGCATCGATGGAAATCTGTTGATTCGCCGGTGGAACTCTTCTATTCAAAACCTCCGGTGGCAAAAGCTCAAATAGTCGCATTGGACTTCTCACCACTTTGTGTCGTATTGGGGTATCAAAGCTGGTATGAAGCGCTGCTTTAAATTCACTTCCACCAAATAGTTCGTCAATGCCAATCCAAGCGACACAAAATTGGTTGTATTCACATGAGTCCAGCAGCAGAATCGGACAAGATGCATTTGATTCAGGCACTTTCTCTTCGTCATCCTTCATTTTTGTTGTATCGGGTGCAAATCCATATTGTTCATCCGATGGTTTCATTCCAACTTTTACTTTTTCGTACCACTGTTCTCCGTATGCAAGCAAACGACGATCGACTTTTGAGTGCCCGTTTCCAAGGTCAATGATTCGGCTTAAAATCTTTCGATAGTCAACCGTTGTCGCGTTCAAAAATCGTTTTACTAAAATTTCGAAAATTTCTTTCGAATTCGATTTGTAATCGTCAAATAGATCGTCAAATTTTGCTGCCTCCTCTTTAACGTGCACATCCATATAATTGCGATGAACCACTTTGTTAATGAGATCAACAAATTTTTTAAAATCTGCGCCGATTGGTCCATTCAATTCTGTTTCGCTATATTCGACCATTTTGCGGTACAATGTTTTGAAGAGCTCTTCTAAAGCTTCCGCCAAGTTGTCCACTGCATTGTCTTCGATCTTTTTAAATTCGGGAATATTGCACAAATGTTTGAATAGCACGTCTTTGGGTTCTTTCGTCGATGTGTACTTCACAATTTTATTATTTGTATCGCGTCCGTTGATGACATACTGTACATTTTCGAAACAATCCAAAAACGACATATTCATTCGCTTCAGTCTTCCGCAGTAATGCACATGAATGGCATCCGGTTTCACGGTTAAGGCACTATACAAATCAACATATCTATCGTATCGGCTATGGTCAATTTCACCATCGGTAATCAAATACAAGTCGAAGCTGGGTAATTTTTCATGATCCAAAAATTCCCAAATCAAATCTGGATAAGTTCCGCCTCCGTATTCGTCGCATAGTCTTTCGATGTATTGGCGAAGGATTTCAATGGTCACCTCATGGGATCGAGAGCTCCAACAAACAACACGATAGCTCGAATACGATTTGCACAGTACTTCTTGCAGCAGTTCCGAAATATATTCCCAATAGAATTCACAACCCCCAACAGAGCCACTGACATCAACGGCCAACACACAGCACTTTTGAATTTGAGACATTGTTTGCAGACAAATTTGAAGGAAAAATTATATTTCTTTTCGCGAGCTCACAATAAACTGACTTTGGTTTGAGGCTACATTCCGTATATATGGAAAAACGGCTGACCGCCAGAGGCTATCGCTTTGCTGACAACATTTGCTAAAGTAT
>NW_022601632.1:0-15976 GCF_009176505.1 Sitodiplosis mosellana | reverse complement strand
AGACATCCAAAACGGCTTGCAACTATTACCGAAAGACACGATCGACTAAAGAGAGTGGAAGACAAACGACTGTTTGCACTGGTTCTTTTTGCAATTGTTTTGCTGTGGAAATTGGATAGCTATCTTTGAATTCGGTAAGTGCATTCATCATGTGCAAAAAAACACAATTTTATGCAATACATTTTATTGATTTGCTTGTATTTGCATATTTTGGACTAGTTTGATTAGTTTGAAGAAGATATGTTTTGAGTAGACCTGCACGAATGTGAATGATTGATTGTTTTGTTTTGATTCATAGTTTTTTGCCGTGAGATTTTACTAATTGCAAATGGCAAAGGCTAAAATTGCGAAGCGTTCCAAGCTTATTCTGAAATCAGACAAAACATCGAAGCTGAAAAGTTTTTCCATTATACTTGAACGACTGGACCCAGCCAAAATAAAGCAATATGTGAGAGGAAACGATGACATCACACACAATCTTGACATTCATATTCATCGAAATGAAATGCGAATTCACAATGTTCGTTCTACGGCCATAGATAACAGTTTCAATGTACATTTGAAATTGTCTTCAGAAGGATTGGTTGTCGTTCAGGATATATCAATCAATGATATCGAAGACCGAAATCCACTTGAAGACAAGCCGACTCGTAATTTGAGACCCAAATCAAATAAGGCCAACATTATTGATGATAATAGTATTTCGAAAAAAAAAAACATGTTCAAAGCTAGTTAGGTCGCAATCTAAAACTATTTACAAAATGACAGAAGATGCATGGCGTTTATGTAAAAATAATCATAAACGAAATGGGTCTAAAATTTGTGTAAATGATATTGTAATGGCCAAATTAAAAGGATATCCGGCCTGGCCAGCCGTCGTCATAGAATTGATGAATAGTAGAGTAAAAGTAGAGTTTTTTGGAGCCGAACCGCACGAAAAAGTCGGCTTTGTGAGTTTAAATGAAATTACACGATTTAGTGAGTCTGAAGAAGTTATACGGCTCCTTTTAGGTCGCGAGTCGCGCGACACTCCTAAATTTAGAAAATCTGTTGAAGAAGCTGAATTGGTTTGTGGCATGCCACGATTTTTGAGCATAGTCTCGTAATCGATTCAGCTTTCTTAACTGATTCTTCAGTTGAAATAAAAATGTTAAAATTTCCAAATTCGGATTTAATGATGCAGATATCTGCTTCGAAACAAGATTTACTAAATTGTATTGAATAAAATTGTGTGAATTTCTATAGAAAACCATTAGTATAATTTTTCAAGTGATTTTGTTCTTTAGTTTTCCAGCGGTTTATGAATCGACAAAATGGTATCAAATGTTCGAGAACGCGCAAAGGAGCGCATGAAGATTTCGCGAAGAATTAATTCAATGATGAAAAGAGATTCACAATCGAATTTAATGACTAAAAAGCTAAGCAAAAAGCTATTCGCAGCAAATATAGAAAAACAACAATTACATAAAAATAATATAAGATCATGGGCGATTGAATACAATATTCAAAACAGGGCATTATCGGCACTTCTGAAAATTTTGATTACATTCGGTTCAAGAAACCTGCCAAGTGACAGCAGGTCTCTCCTTAGAACTCCACGCTCTATTCAAATTGAAAATACAGCTGGCGGACAATACTGGTACAACGGAATCGGAAATTGTTTGAGAAACGTTTTTGGAAAATTGAATTCGAATATAACTTTAGAATTGAATTTCAACGTCGATGGCCTACCGTTGTTTAAAAGTTCTCCAGTTACATTCTGGCCGATTTTGGCAAATATACATGGTTTGTTTAACCACTGAATTTTTTACTTGAATTGAAAAACGTTTTTTCAAAATTATTTTGACCACTTCGATCGGAAATGTTCGAGTCAAACCCACAACAATGTAACATTAACGTATTATTTCAAATATTCTCGTTTAAAAAATTTGAAGGAATGTCCGATGTCAAGCCTATGGTAATAGGTATCTGGAGTGGAATTGGGAAACCAAAGGATTTAACAGATTTCCTACAGCCTCTTGTGAGCGACATCGACACTGTAATTAGAAATGGTGTTATGATCAATGAGTATAGAATTGATATAGTCATTAGATGCTTCCTGTGCGACTCGCCAGCACGATCATTTATAAAAGGTTTTATTACTCTTTTAATTAATTACTCTTATGCAAACCTTTTGAGTTTTATATAAGATACTTAAAGTAACATTTCACTTGGGCAGGTATAGCATATTTCAACAGCAAATACGGATGTCAAAAATGTTATTGCATTGGCGTGTTTGATAAGAATGCACGGCGTATGCATTTTGCGGAATTCAACAAACCGAAACGCACGAATAATCAGTTCCTCAACAGATTCCAAAAAGAACACCACCGAGAAGAATCAATTCTCCAAGATTTGAAGAATCTGAATGGAGAACCACTGATTGATATGATCAAACAATTCCCGACGTCGGATCCACTTCATTTATTAGAAGAAGGCGTAATGAAAAAAGTGTTGAATATTTGGATGCATGGGAAAGATTCATATAAGAAGAAGTGGTCAAAAGAGATACAAGAAATCCTAAGTGCGCAGATTTCAATTTATAATAAAGAGCTTCCAAGTGATATAAACCGCAATGTTCGAACTTTGCAGTTCATAAAATACTGGAAGGCTACAGAATTTCGTACTGTGCTATTATATTATGGAATGGTCGCCTTTAAAGATTACTTAGGGGAGCAGGAATATATTCATTTTTTGAACTTGTGTCTCGCTGTCAGAATATATTCTTGTCGCAGTTATGTAAACAAATATAAAACAATTGCTCGTAAACTCTGTTTGGTATATTGTGAAAAATTTGGACAAATTTATGGAATCAATAATATTGTAAGCAATATCCATAATGTTATTCACATATGTGATGATGTAGACCAATTTGGTCCTTTAACAGAAATAAGTACATATCCATTTGAAAATTTCTTACGAGAAATTAAGATGCGCGTAAAACCATCAAATACAAACATTGAACAAATCAGTAGAAGGCTTGTCGAAATGTCTTTGGACATATCAGAAAATAAGAAAATCGATATGAATGCGAGACAACGGGAAAAGAGTTCCTGGACTCCTGAATTAAAATATCAATTTAATTCTTCAAATCAATCGACTTTCAAATTTATTAGAATAACACCAAATGTATTTTTTTCTGTAAAGAAAATAGGCGATAGATGGTTTTTGACCAAAAGTGGTGATATAGTAGAAATGAAATACGCAATTAGAAGCAAAAATTCATATTTTATTATAGGAGAACCAATTAAACGCAAATATGATTTTTTCATGGAACCATATTCTTCACATAAAACAGATATTTTTCTATGTGATACGGAAAAAAATAACGAAAGAATGTATCACTATGGTGAAATCAAATCCAAATTAGTATGTCTCACTTACAAGGATCAATTTGTTTTCATCCCATTGATTCATTCGATAGATGAATGTTCAGAATTTTTATCAAAATAGTATTTAATTATTTATTAAAAAATTATTGTTCTACCAACCGAGAAATATTTTTAGAGTATTTTTTATTCGGATTAATATGTGAAATTTACTAATAATCGTACTATATACTGTGCATAAATTTTGGTAAAAAATTCCACAATTTGAGATCTTTTGCATCAATTTTATGCGATATTTGTGCATATACTAAAATGCACGAATTACCATTTCATTTGGTTCAGTGGGATACCAACAGTATAATCTTTGGAAACATCACCCTTAGCATCATTCATAAATGGAATAGAAAATGCACATAGGGAGCAAATGAGCGATTGAAAGAGAGAAAATATAACCAATTTATGACTTTAAATGCGAAATTTCCGCCTTTCGTAATGAACACCACGCCCACTAATTCCATTTCGAATCCTTCCGGATTTTCATTTCGAGCATTGCCGCTTGTCGCTTTTTACCTTTGTGCCGTATTTGTCTCCCGAACATGATGTATTTTACGTACAAAAGCGGGGCCGGGGTGGAAAAAAAGCGTCGAATGCTGAGGAGAATATTGTGTATGTGCTGCAGAATGATGGCAAATTTATTATTGCCATTCGGGAAAACTGAACGCGCCAATATAAAGTCACGATGCTTGAAAATATCGAACATTCCCGAATGGGATAACATTCGTAAAAAAACGTGATGCAAATGCGTTGATATCCGCTCACAATGAGCTATTTGATGAGCTATCACATTAATGCATACCGAATACCGACATAATCAACTCAAACGCTTTTCTGCTTTTCTTCGTTTTGTATGTTTGTGTTTGTGTGTTCAATTCGACCCAGAGATTTGTCATGTTCATTGTAGTCGCTTAATAAAGGTGACAGCATACGCGTAATTTATCACAAATTTGGTCATATACATTGAATTGCGAGCTTATTATGCGTTATCATTTGCTGCTATTATGGAATTTGTCCCTTTTTTTCTCTCGTCGTTGTCGTCGTTGTCATCGTTCTGATTATGCAGTGCCGTTTCTCGTTTTAACAACTCCGCTTATAATAATTCCATCAAAAGATTTATCACTGAGACCATTTTCCGCTTGAAGTTGTGTCCCTCTCTCTGTCTCTTGCTTTCTCACTCACTCGCCCGTTCTTTGTGTTCACGTTTAGTTATTCAAATTGAAATGTGACACAGAGTGAGCAGCAGCAACATCGTCGTCGTCGTCATCGTCATCGTCAGTAGCATGAGCATCACTGGCAGCACGTCGTCAGCACGAAAGATAACGAGGTAAAAGAAGCATAGTAGTTGCTGTTGCTATTTTTTTTTCTACTTCTTCGCTGTTGTGCTCTCTTTGGGCACACATTAACCGAGAGAGATTTAAGTGGATAAACAGACAACATTTGTATGGATTTAGCCGATTGTGCGGATGTGTGTTATATGTGGATGCGCATAGAATAATGCGAAAACGTTTCATAGATTTCATTCTTCTTTTGTTGCTTTCTGACAGACGACTTTTCATTAGAACAGCAGTGAGAAAAAAAATGACACAACAACATGAATGAAGAGAGAAAAAAAAAGCTGAGCATCAACAACGATGATAACGAATAAAACACAACGGCCGATGTGCAACTATTAAAGATCGAAAAAGAATGTTTGCACATTATTTGTTGAGTTTTGTTTTTATGATGCCAGCGAGAGTTTGTGATTGCCGGCACAGGCACAGACACTGTGCCATCGGACTCTGACCATTTTTCAAGGAGCAAACAATACGCGTCCTCTTTAATATGCAGATAACATTCGTTATAACAAACAAGAGACACGCTGTAGAAAAACAAACAGAGGAACAACAACGACAAAAAAAGTCGCACACACCATTAGCGGTTAACACGACGAGAAAAGACGTGAATGGGCCTGACTCGGCTTTGCCATGACTCTGGCATACATGCCAGCGATAATAATAACAACAACAACAGACGCATAAGAAAAGAAATCTGAAAGCATCATCAGCATCACGGCTGTTTCTGTCGCTGCTGTCGTCGTCGTCGTCGACGACGATCGAATGAATAAGTGAGACAGAACACGATGCAAAACAAACTAAATCAAAGGTTCATTAGAAGAATTATTCATGCCAATGATGTTGGTTACGGTAGCGTTTATGTAGATTTTTCCATATTTGGTGTATATTTTCTATGTTTGTTACAGCGAGAAGAAGGAGCGAACATTTTCTGCTGGATTTACCAAAAAGTTAACAAATTCATCACGTCAACGAGCATTCAACGGTTGAATTTCCGACCACAACGTGAACACAGAACGGTAGCACACGGAGTGAGGAAGCGAGCGAGCGACGTGAGCAATTCACAACAAAGAATGGAATTTTCGGAGGGTTAAAAGGGAAGTAAGCGGAATATAGAGAGAGAAAAACATGCATTTTCGGTTGTTTCCATTTGTTTTTAAATAAAATTTTCGTGTTATTTCATTTTGTGCGAAAAGAGTGGTCTTTCCGTGGTTTGAAATTTTGTAAACACACTGACGCTACATGTTGCCAACAACAATGCGATTGGTACAACTTGGCGTTGTAAGCTCATCCATTTGACGAACATCGTCGTTGTCGTGTTGCGTTCAAACTCTCTGTTCAAACTGTTTGCCTATGTGTGTGAGTGTGTACAAGTGTCTAATTATCGATAGCAATTACTTAATACCGGATGATTTCACTCACAAACGATTTTCCATTTTGCGTTCAGCGTGCGTGCGCGCTCACCAAACATTTTTACCGCTTCATTGAGTTGTGCGATTCTTCGTTCGATTTCGATTTTGATATCGAAATAATATATTTCAAACGAACGTTTCTTATTTGATATGAAAATGTGAATCGAAATGGTCTGGTTTTGTGATGTGGTCAATGCTTCTGGTTTGGAGATAAAAAGCACCAGCCCCTACCATGTTCGATTTTGTTGTTGGATTTGCGCATCAGAATGATTCAATTGATATGATTGTTACCATGGTTGTATATGCTGTTGAAACGCAATATGATTCCCAGTAATCTCATAATACATTACAATTCCAACGAAGCGGCAATTCAATGCGCATTTGGAATTCTTTTGGTCATACAATCATCGCATTTGATACAATAAAAGACTTTTAATCACTCATCACAAACATTTTCCACAAAAGCCCAATTGAATCATTATTGACCTCAAAATATGTATAGATGGGCTCGTTTTGACTGGCCAAAGCCCTCTCTCTATCTCTCTCTCTCATCAGTCAATGGATTCTTTGGAAAATTTTGAACAGTAATCACCCACATAAGTAAATCAAGAGCAATGAGAGACGAGCTAGAGAGAGGGCTTTGGCCAGTCAAAACGAGCCCATCTATACATATTTTGAGGTCAATAATGATTCAATTGGGCTTTTGTGGAAAATGTTTGTGATGAGTGATTAAAAGTCTTTTATTGTATCAAATGCGATGATTGTATGACCAAAAGAATTCCAAATGCGCATTGAATTGCCGCTTCGTTGGAATTGTAATGTATTATGAGATTACTGGGAATCATATTGCGTTTCAACAGCATATACAACCATGGTAACAATCATATCAATTGAATCATTCTGATGCGCAAATCCAACAACAAAATCGAACATGGTAGGGGCTGGTGCTTTTTATCTCCAAACCAGAAGCATTGACCACATCACAAAACCAGACCATTTCGATTCACATTTTCATATCAAATAAGAAACGTTCGTTTGAAATATATTATTTCGATATCAAAATCGAAATCGAACGAAGAATCGCACAACTCAATGAAGCGGTAAAAATGTTTGGTGAGCGCGCACGCACGCTGAACGCAAAATGGAAAATCGTTTGTGAGTGAAATCATCCGGTATTAAGTAATTGCTATCGATAATTAGACACTTGTACACACTCACACACATAGGCAAACAGTTTGAACAGAGAGTTTGAACGCAACACGACAACGACGATGTTCGTCAAATGGATGAGCTTACAACGCCAAGTTGTACCAATCGCATTGTTGTTGGCAACATGTAGCGTCAGTGTGTTTACAAAATTTCAAACCACGGAAAGACCACTCTTTTCGCACAAAATGAAATAACACGAAAATTTTATTTAAAAACAAATGGAAACAACCGAAAATGCATGTTTTTCTCTCTCTATATTCCGCTTACTTCCCTTTTAACCCTCCGAAAATTCCATTCTTTGTTGTGAATTGCTCACGTCGCTCGCTCGCTTCCTCACTCCGTGTGCTACCGTTCTGTGTTCACGTTGTGGTCGGAAATTCAACCGTTGAATGCTCGTTGACGTGATGAATTTGTTAACTTTTTGGTAAATCCAGCAGAAAATGTTCGCTCCTTCTTCTCGCTGTAACAAACATAGAAAATATACACCAAATATGGAAAAATCTACATAAACGCTACCGTAACCAACATCATTGGCATGAATAATTCTTCTAATGAACCTTTGATTTAGTTTGTTTTGCATCGTGTTCTGTCTCACTTATTCATTCGATCGTCGTCGACGACGACGACGACAGCAGCGACAGAAACAGCCGTGATGCTGATGATGCTTTCAGATTTCTTTTCTTATGCGTCTGTTGTTGTTGTTATTATTATCGCTGGCATGTATGCCAGAGTCATGGCAAAGCCGAGTCAGGCCCATTCACGTCTTTTCTCGTCGTGTTAACCGCTAATGGTGTGTGCGACTTTTTTTGTCGTTGTTGTTCCTCTGTTTGTTTTTCTACAGCGTGTCTCTTGTTTGTTATAACGAATGTTATCTGCATATTAAAGAGGACGCGTATTGTTTGCTCCTTGAAAAATGGTCAGAGTCCGATGGCACAGTGTCTGTGCCTGTGCCGGCAATCACAAACTCTCGCTGGCATCATAAAAACAAAACTCAACAAATAATGTGCAAACATTCTTTTTCGATCTTTAATAGTTGCACATCGGCCGTTGTGTTTTATTCGTTATCATCGTTGTTGATGCTCAGCTTTTTTTTTCTCTCTTCATTCATGTTGTTGTGTCATTTTTTTTCTCACTGCTGTTCTAATGAAAAGTCGTCTGTCAGAAAGCAACAAAAGAAGAATGAAATCTATGAAACGTTTTCGCATTATTCTATGCGCATCCACATATAACACACATCCGCACAATCGGCTAAATCCATACAAATGTTGTCTGTTTATCCACTTAAATCTCTCTCGGTTAATGTGTGCCCAAAGAGAGCACAACAGCGAAGAAGTAGAAAAAAAAATAGCAACAGCAACTACTATGCTTCTTTTACCTCGTTATCTTTCGTGCTGACGACGTGCTGCCAGTGATGCTCATGCTACTGACGATGACGATGACGACGACGACGATGTTGCTGCTGCTCACTCTGTGTCACATTTCAATTTGAATAACTAAACGTGAACACAAAGAACGGGCGAGTGAGTGAGAAAGCAAGAGACAGAGAGAGGGACACAACTTCAAGCGGAAAATGGTCTCAGTGATAAATCTTTTGATGGAATTATTATAAGCGGAGTTGTTAAAACGAGAAACGGCACTGCATAATCAGAACGATGACAACGACGACAACGACGAGAGAAAAAAAGGGACAAATTCCATAATAGCAGCAAATGATAACGCATAATAAGCTCGCAATTCAATGTATATGACCAAATTTGTGATAAATTACGCGTATGCTGTCACCTTTATTAAGCGACTACAATGAACATGACAAATCTCTGGGTCGAATTGAACACACAAACACAAACATACAAAACGAAGAAAAGCAGAAAAGCGTTTGAGTTGATTATGTCGGTATTCGGTATGCATTAATGTGATAGCTCATCAAATAGCTCATTGTGAGCGGATATCAACGCATTTGCATCACGTTTTTTTACGAATGTTATCCCATTCGGGAATGTTCGATATTTTCAAGCATCGTGACTTTATATTGGCGCGTTCAGTTTTCCCGAATGGCAATAATAAATTTGCCATCATTCTGCAGCACATACACAATATTCTCCTCAGCATTCGACGCTTTTTTTCCACCCCGGCCCCGCTTTTGTACGTAAAATACATCATGTTCGGGAGACAAATACGGCACAAAGGTAAAAAGCGACAAGCGGCAATGCTCGAAATGAAAATCCGGAAGGATTCGAAATGGAATTAGTGGGCGTGGTGTTCATTACGAAAGGCGGAAATTTCGCATTTAAAGTCATAAATTGGTTATATTTTCTCTCTTTCAATCGCTCATTTGCTCCCTATGTGCATTTTCTATTCCATTTATGAATGATGCTAAGGGTGATGTTTCCAAAGATTATACTGTTGGTATCCCACTGAACCAAATGAAATGGTAATTCGTGCATTTTAGTATATGCACAAATATCGCATAAAATTGATGCAAAAGATCTCAAATTGTGGAATTTTTTACCAAAATTTATGCACAGTATATAGTACGATTATTAGTAAATTTCACATATTAATCCGAATAAAAAATACTCTAAAAATATTTCTCGGTTGGTAGAACAATAATTTTTTAATAAATAATTAAATACTATTTTGATAAAAATTCTGAACATTCATCTATCGAATGAATCAATGGGATGAAAACAAATTGATCCTTGTAAGTGAGACATACTAATTTGGATTTGATTTCACCATAGTGATACATTCTTTCGTTATTTTTTTCCGTATCACATAGAAAAATATCTGTTTTATGTGAAGAATATGGTTCCATGAAAAAATCATATTTGCGTTTAATTGGTTCTCCTATAATAAAATATGAATTTTTGCTTCTAATTGCGTATTTCATTTCTACTATATCACCACTTTTGGTCAAAAACCATCTATCGCCTATTTTCTTTACAGAAAAAAATACATTTGGTGTTATTCTAATAAATTTGAAAGTCGATTGATTTGAAGAATTAAATTGATATTTTAATTCAGGAGTCCAGGAACTCTTTTCCCGTTGTCTCGCATTCATATCGATTTTCTTATTTTCTGATATGTCCAAAGACATTTCGACAAGCCTTCTACTGATTTGTTCAATGTTTGTATTTGATGGTTTTACGCGCATCTTAATTTCTCGTAAGAAATTTTCAAATGGATATGTACTTATTTCTGTTAAAGGACCAAATTGGTCTACATCATCACATATGTGAATAACATTATGGATATTGCTTACAATATTATTGATTCCATAAATTTGTCCAAATTTTTCACAATATACCAAACAGAGTTTACGAGCAATTGTTTTATATTTGTTTACATAACTGCGACAAGAATATATTCTGACAGCGAGACACAAGTTCAAAAAATGAATATATTCCTGCTCCCCTAAGTAATCTTTAAAGGCGACCATTCCATAATATAATAGCACAGTACGAAATTCTGTAGCCTTCCAGTATTTTATGAACTGCAAAGTTCGAACATTGCGGTTTATATCACTTGGAAGCTCTTTATTATAAATTGAAATCTGCGCACTTAGGATTTCTTGTATCTCTTTTGACCACTTCTTCTTATATGAATCTTTCCCATGCATCCAAATATTCAACACTTTTTTCATTACGCCTTCTTCTAATAAATGAAGTGGATCCGACGTCGGGAATTGTTTGATCATATCAATCAGTGGTTCTCCATTCAGATTCTTCAAATCTTGGAGAATTGATTCTTCTCGGTGGTGTTCTTTTTGGAATCTGTTGAGGAACTGATTATTCGTGCGTTTCGGTTTGTTGAATTCCGCAAAATGCATACGCCGTGCATTCTTATCAAACACGCCAATGCAATAACATTTTTGACATCCGTATTTGCTGTTGAAATATGCTATACCTGCCCAAGTGAAATGTTACTTTAAGTATCTTATATAAAACTCAAAAGGTTTGCATAAGAGTAATTAATTAAAAGAGTAATAAAACCTTTTATAAATGATCGTGCTGGCGAGTCGCACAGGAAGCATCTAATGACTATATCAATTCTATACTCATTGATCATAACACCATTTCTAATTACAGTGTCGATGTCGCTCACAAGAGGCTGTAGGAAATCTGTTAAATCCTTTGGTTTCCCAATTCCACTCCAGATACCTATTACCATAGGCTTGACATCGGACATTCCTTCAAATTTTTTAAACGAGAATATTTGAAATAATACGTTAATGTTACATTGTTGTGGGTTTGACTCGAACATTTCCGATCGAAGTGGTCAAAATAATTTTGAAAAAACGTTTTTCAATTCAAGTAAAAAATTCAGTGGTTAAACAAACCATGTATATTTGCCAAAATCGGCCAGAATGTAACTGGAGAACTTTTAAACAACGGTAGGCCATCGACGTTGAAATTCAATTCTAAAGTTATATTCGAATTCAATTTTCCAAAAACGTTTCTCAAACAATTTCCGATTCCGTTGTACCAGTATTGTCCGCCAGCTGTATTTTCAATTTGAATAGAGCGTGGAGTTCTAAGGAGAGACCTGCTGTCACTTGGCAGGTTTCTTGAACCGAATGTAATCAAAATTTTCAGAAGTGCCGATAATGCCCTGTTTTGAATATTGTATTCAATCGCCCATGATCTTATATTATTTTTATGTAATTGTTGTTTTTCTATATTTGCTGCGAATAGCTTTTTGCTTAGCTTTTTAGTCATTAAATTCGATTGTGAATCTCTTTTCATCATTGAATTAATTCTTCGCGAAATCTTCATGCGCTCCTTTGCGCGTTCTCGAACATTTGATACCATTTTGTCGATTCATAAACCGCTGGAAAACTAAAGAACAAAATCACTTGAAAAATTATACTAATGGTTTTCTATAGAAATTCACACAATTTTATTCAATACAATTTAGTAAATCTTGTTTCGAAGCAGATATCTGCATCATTAAATCCGAATTTGGAAATTTTAACATTTTTATTTCAACTGAAGAATCAGTTAAGAAAGCTGAATCGATTACGAGACTATGCTCAAAAATCGTGGCATGCCACAAACCAATTCAGCTTCTTCAACAGATTTTCTAAATTTAGGAGTGTCGCGCGACTCGCGACCTAAAAGGAGCCGTATAACTTCTTCAGACTCACTAAATCGTGTAATTTCATTTAAACTCACAAAGCCGACTTTTTCGTGCGGTTCGGCTCCAAAAAACTCTACTTTTACTCTACTATTCATCAATTCTATGACGACGGCTGGCCAGGCCGGATATCCTTTTAATTTGGCCATTACAATATCATTTACACAAATTTTAGACCCATTTCGTTTATGATTATTTTTACATAAACGCCATGCATCTTCTGTCATTTTGTAAATAGTTTTAGATTGCGACCTAACTAGCTTTGAACATGTTTTTTTTTTTCGAAATACTATTATCATCAATAATGTTGGCCTTATTTGATTTGGGTCTCAAATTACGAGTCGGCTTGTCTTCAAGTGGATTTCGGTCTTCGATATCATTGATTGATATATCCTGAACGACAACCAATCCTTCTGAAGACAATTTCAAATGTACATTGAAACTGTTATCTATGGCCGTAGAACGAACATTGTGAATTCGCATTTCATTTCGATGAATATGAATGTCAAGATTGTGTGTGATGTCATCGTTTCCTCTCACATATTGCTTTATTTTGGCTGGGTCCAGTCGTTCAAGTATAATGGAAAAACTTTTCAGCTTCGATGTTTTGTCTGATTTCAGAATAAGCTTGGAACGCTTCGCAATTTTAGCCTTTGCCATTTGCAATTAGTAAAATCTCACGGCAAAAAACTATGAATCAAAACAAAACAATCAATCATTCACATTCGTGCAGGTCTACTCAAAACATATCTTCTTCAAACTAATCAAACTAGTCCAAAATATGCAAATACAAGCAAATCAATAAAATGTATTGCATAAAATTGTGTTTTTTTGCACATGATGAATGCACTTACCGAATTCAAAGATAGCTATCCAATTTCCACAGCAAAACAATTGCAAAAAGAACCAGTGCAAACAGTCGTTTGTCTTCCACTCTCTTTAGTCGATCGTGTCTTTCGGTAATAGTTGCAAGCCGTTTTGGATGTCTGTTTGAAGAGAACAATTTAAAATCACCCGTTGCATATCAGAACATTCGAGAAAAACAAACAAACAAACATTTAACCTACACACAAATGAGCTATCACGATGATCACCAGGCACACAGTTCACACAGTGGTTGCAAAAGAATCCAGATACCAACAAGTCTGTCGTTCCTCGAAGCTTGATTGCTAATTATAAATCGAATGAAAAAAATTAAATATCATTCATTGAGAAATTAAACTATTTTTACCTCTCTTCTGCTCTCTTCTGCTCTCTTCTTCAAACAAATGCTGTTTCAACCGATCTCCAAACGGTTTACTCAGTTATCACATTCACAAGACGCTGCGAATAGTTTTCGTCTAGTGTTTTGTGTTTGTGTTGACCATTTAAAACCGTCTATACAAAAAGAAAAACCATTGATAATCAATTGCTCATTTTTTTGCCAATTCGACCAAAATTGCTTTTCAATTCAAAAGTGTTAGCGTACCACCTCCTTGCAAACGAAGCCAGCGATTTCCAGCGAGCATGAACACTGTATGCACTGATTTCAAGGTCACCTTATCCAACGTACAAATATTGTTCCGATGCTAATTTTTAATCAACACGTATGCATGCTTGAGTTCTGCTCACAAATCAAACGGAAAATAAATTAATTTCATTTAATCCCATTCGTTGAAAAAAAAAGATGTTTTCACCTATTTTCTTGTAAGAAAATCGATAGCAAATGACCTTTTGCGAAGAGAGTTTGATAGCACCGGCAAACTATTAGCGGCTTCTTCTTTTTCCGAATTTTTTTCGTTCGTATTACGAAAAAATAG
Organism: Sitodiplosis mosellana; assembly: GCF_009176505.1. Classification (NCBI taxonomy): domain Eukaryota; kingdom Metazoa; phylum Arthropoda; class Insecta; order Diptera; family Cecidomyiidae; genus Sitodiplosis; species Sitodiplosis mosellana. Next base: position 1,664 of record NW_022601632.1, on the reverse strand, counting down.
GAACAACGAAGAAAATATAAAAAACAAAACAAACAACCGAACAAATTTTGCTGTTGGGAATATTTTAAAAATCGATTGGTGATTATTTAAATGATCAAAGAAAGTCAATCTTCACTGGAAATGAGTCGTCCGAAATAGTAATTAGCTCTCATTACTGATTCACTGCAATGAGTGGTTTATGCGAAGAATAAGAGCCAACCGATTTACATACACATTAAAACAAATCACAGCTGTAAGCTGTGCGCTTATCGTCTCATTGTATCCGATTCAACACAATGAAGTTAGTAGCTCGTATCAGTCACACGTAAAAGAGAGAGAGAGAGTTCTCTCCCTCGCCCTCGTTTACATGTAATTCAATACTAGCTGCTTGCTTCATTGTGTTGAAGCAAATCCAACGACGCGCGTCATTTCACAGTCGCAGCATCGCGCAGTTGTTGCCGCATTTCAACTACATCTACAGATGTGTATAAGATGACAGTGTTGCGCCTGCGCCTTAGTTGGCGTCGGTCAATACCAAGAAGCAAGCAGGTTGTATTAGAGAGAGAGCTCTCTCTTTTTACAATGCTACAGCTTACGGCTGTGATTTGTTTTAGTGTGTATGTACATCGATGGCTCTTATTCTTCACATAAACCACTCATTTCAGTGAATCAGTAATGAGAGCTAATTACTATTTCGGACGACTCATTTCCAGTGAAGATTGACTTTCTTTGATCATTTAAATAATCACCAATCGATTTTTAAAATATTCCCAACAGCAAAATTTGTTCGGTTGTTTGTTTTGTTTTTTATATTTTCTTCGTTGTTCCTATTTTTTCGTAATACGAACGAAAAAAATTCGGAAAAAGAAGAAGCCGCTAATAGTTTGCCGGTGCTATCAAACTCTCTTCGCAAAAGGTCATTTGCTATCGATTTTCTTACAAGAAAATAGGTGAAAACATCTTTTTTTTTCAACGAATGGGATTAAATGAAATTAATTTATTTTCCGTTTGATTTGTGAGCAGAACTCAAGCATGCATACGTGTTGATTAAAAATTAGCATCGGAACAATATTTGTACGTTGGATAAGGTGACCTTGAAATCAGTGCATACAGTGTTCATGCTCGCTGGAAATCGCTGGCTTCGTTTGCAAGGAGGTGGTACGCTAACACTTTTGAATTGAAAAGCAATTTTGGTCGAATTGGCAAAAAAATGAGCAATTGATTATCAATGGTTTTTCTTTTTGTATAGACGGTTTTAAATGGTCAACACAAACACAAAACACTAGACGAAAACTATTCGCAGCGTCTTGTGAATGTGATAACTGAGTAAACCGTTTGGAGATCGGTTGAAACAGCATTTGTTTGAAGAAGAGAGCAGAAGAGAGCAGAAGAGAGGTAAAAATAGTTTAATTTCTCAATGAATGATATTTAATTTTTTTCATTCGATTTATAATTAGCAATCAAGCTTCGAGGAACGACAGACTTGTTGGTATCTGGATTCTTTTGCAACCACTGTGTGAACTGTGTGCCTGGTGATCATCGTGATAGCTCATTTGTGTGTAGGTTAAATGTTTGTTTGTTTGTTTTTCTCGAATGTTCTGATATGCAACGGGTGATTTTAAATTGTTCTCTTCAAACAGACATCCAAAACGGCTTGCAACTATTACCGAAAGACACGATCGACT
>NW_022601631.1:0-2545 GCF_009176505.1 Sitodiplosis mosellana | reverse complement strand
AAATTTCTTCGCTCTTATCTATTGAAAAGGATAGAAAACGATTGAAACTACAATAATACATTGAATTGAACCTATATCGGGAAGAAAAATCTCATTTTTTTGGAAAATTTTGGATTTTTGCCCATTTTATATGGAAAAATTGACTTTTTTTGCATTTTAATCGAAATTTCTCAACTCAAATCTGTTGAAATTGATCGATTACTACAGAAAACGATTAAAGTTACAATTATACGTTAATTCATACATACATTGAGCTATTCAGAAGCCAGCGCTCACAGAGAGATGGCGCTGAAACCCCATTTTCCAGACGTACAATGGAATATTCTGGAAAAATGGTGATTCAATGATCAGTTTGACAGATCAACTAACAGTTCGACGATCTGACAGCTCTCTGCGTATGATTTCCAACAACTCATTCACATTAGAAATAAATATTCTAATATATAGTACACAAAAAATATTATACCAAATAAAAGTGGTCAAAACTAAAAAAAGTAAAGTGTAAGAGTGAATTGATTCAAAGTTACATTTCACATTGTTCATTGTGCAAAAATGTCGTGTCGCAATAAGAACTCGTTTTGCTATGTGTGTGCTTTATATACGCCAAGTGCTCATGCTCGCTCTATGACAAAAACATTTATTAGCGGCTTCGAGAAATATTTTCAAACTTTGTACGTGACAAAACCATATGCACCAGATATTGCTTGCGAAAACTGCTATCGTCGTTTAACTGCAGTTGATAACAACAAAGAAACAGAAGTTTTTAAAATTGTGCGGCAATCAATTTGGTTTGAAATTGATGAACACAAACCCGATGATTGCTATTTTTGTTTGACAAAGCCAAATTGCTTCGGTTTTAATTACAATCAACGAGAAAAGATTCAGTATGCAGTTTGCGAATCTGTTTTGCCTGCAAAAAATCGCTCAATTGAAATGCCGCAATCTCTGATGCAAATGGCAGAACAACAAAGAGAACTACAACGACAACTACAACAACAACAAACATATGATCCAATGGAACATTTTGACTACCCTGAAGCTGGTGGTGCTGCTACTTCTTCATATGTTCAAACTACCGGCTATACATCTGAGTATGTGGCATCTGACTTTGTTGGTATACACTTGGTAACTCAGAAGGACTTCGACGATTTGGTTCGAGATGCAGCCATGTCGCAAAGATGTGCAGAGGTCGTGGGATCTCGCTTACAACAATGGAATTTGGTTGCAGATGATTTCTTAGTCACTGCAGCTCGTAAACGCGGTAATACGGTTGAATTTGACAATTGCTTTGCTATGCATGAAGAATCAAAAATGATATATTGCAACGACATCGAATCATTGTTCAATTGCTTTGATATTACACATGATGTGAAAGAGTGGAGACTCTTCATTGATGGTTCAACTGCCAGCTTAAAAGCCGTTTTACTTCACAATGGAAATGTCTATCCATCCATTCCAATTGCCTACGGTAGATATCAAAAAGAGGATTACGACACTATTAAATTGATGCTTCATCTCATTGAATACGATACGTATAAATGGCAAGTATGCTCCGATCTCAAAATGGTTGCGATTCTCTGTGGGATTAGGCAAGCATACTCAAAGCATCAGTGTTTATTGTGCAAGTGGGAAGGCCGCGCTGACGATTTTCACTATGGTTTTGAATGGGAAGCTCGAGATAACCGCAAAATCGGCGAATATAGCATTGTTTTCGAGCCATTGATTGATTTTGAATTAGTTATATTGCCACCCTTGCACATAAAATTGGGATTGATCAAAAAACTTTCTCAAAGCATTGTACCGCATAAACCCAGACACATTGACATTTTTGATCGGATATTTCAAGAATCAATTGACCCCTGCAAAAGTGGAAGGATGTGGTCTAAACGGGAAACAAACTAATAAGTTATTTGGAAGCGCCGAATTTCTGAACATGCTCTCTCCACTCGAGAAACGAGCATTTTTGGGAATACGCGATGTTTGTGAAAATTTTCTGGGCAACACACGAGCTGAGAACTATGAAGAAATCGTGGATGACATGTTAACTGCATTCCAGGAAATGGGTGTGCATATGTCCCTAAAAATACATTTTTTGCACAACCATTTGGACTTCTTCCCTCCCAACTGCGGCCAATGTAGCGACGAACAAGGCGAGCGTTTCCACCAGGATATTTCAACAATTGAAGAACGCTTCAAAGGGAAAGATGGGACGCATATGTTGGGCGAATACTGTTGGTCAATCTGCCGTTCAACAGACCCCGATCTACATAAGCGCAAAACTCGACGACCAAGTTTTTACACTCCCAAAAAGCCTTAATTCAAAGTAGAATTATAATTTCAATCGTTTTCTATCATTTTCAACAGATTTGAGTTGAGAAATTTCGATTAAAATGCAAAAAAAGTCAATTTTTCCATATAAAATGGGCAAAAATCCAAAATTTTCCAAAAAAATGAGATTTTTCTTCCCGATATAGGTTCAATTCAATGTATTATTGTAGTTTCAATCGTTTTCTATCCTTTTCAATAGATAAGAGCGAAGAAATTT
>NW_022601630.1:0-1051 GCF_009176505.1 Sitodiplosis mosellana | reverse complement strand
AAAAAAAACCCAAAATGAACGGTGACTCATGCATTGTACTCACATTGACTTTGCTTAGAGCAGCATGGTTTTTGTTACCGTACATCGTTGACGAAATGTCTGTTCCAGTGCCACTTGGTGGCTGATTTGATACATTTTGCCCCTTCGATTGCTGGGTACCGCTACCTTGATAAGCAGTCTTATTGTAGTCTTGTGTTGGTTGACCGAGCGCATCGTAGCCAGACGAACCGTACGCACTGTTGTACGATGGTTTGGCGAATTGTGCATTCGACGATGCATTCGTGGCTAATTGTTGCGGGTATAGTGCAGGTGTATCATACTGAAAGCTTCCAGGCATCATGTTTGCAACATAGAAATAGGCATACGGAAGATTTAGCATTGGACCACCGGAACCAGTTTGCTGTGACATTGTACTAGGAACATTGCTGACTGGACTCGAATTATCATCGGTTCGAGCGAATCGGCCATCGGACATTGTGGAATAAGCTACGGAGCCCAAGTTGCCATCACGTATGCCAGAAGCACCAAGACTGGTGGGTGTCTGATAATTGATATCGTAATATCCGGCAGGCTGTGTATGGACGATGACGACGACGACAACAACAACAGTGACGATGATTGATAAACATCGCGAGATAAAAGTGCGTAGAAATAAAAAAAGATACGAGAAAAAAGAAAATACGCATTAAACAACTACACCTATTTAAATACGCTGGCGCACACGTCAAATACTCTCATTGGAGCGCATCAAAGAAGATCGCCCGATTACGATCAAAGACGACAAAGGCAATACCAGCAAATGCATTGCCGATATTGTGTCGCTGTTCATTACACTGATGGATAAATTGCGTTTAGAAATCAAAGCCATGGACAAATTGCATCCGGAACTGCGTGACTTGGTCGACACAATGAATCGCTTATCATTGATTCCATCTGGATTTGAAGGCAAGGAAAAGGTTACCAACTGGCTTAACACACTGAACGCGATGCAAGCGTCTGATGAGCTCAGCGAATCACAAGTTCGGCAAATGTTGTTCGACCTCGAAACTGC
>NW_022601629.1:0-8863 GCF_009176505.1 Sitodiplosis mosellana | reverse complement strand
CTCAGCGAATCACAAGTTCGGCAAATGTTGTTCGACCTCGAAACTGCCTATGCCGCATTCAATAATCTTCTTCACAGTACATAGATTTTTTAAGAAAATGTTCACTATCATATTCGCAAGCGGAAACATTTATTTCTTTTCTTTTTTGGCAAGCCACGATTCACAACTGCAATTATTCTATTTTCTACTGAATAAATTAACAAAAAAAATATTTCCTAACACATATTTTCTTTATTCACGCCAAAATTTACTACTATACATTTTATTGTCATTATGTTTACATTGGAATTGATATTTTCTATTTGCAAGTCTTTTGTTTTGATCAGGAATTCGTAATTTAGCAATAATAATTCAAAACACCCGCATCACAGTCAAGTCAAATGTGAATAATGTGAATAATGATTTCTATGAACAGTGACACAAACCCAACTATACAAAGATGGTCGACTGAGTATATTTAAATGGATGAAACGAAAGATCAAGAAAGGATATTATCAAACTATCCTTTTTTTCACTTGTCTTATTTTCTGCTGTTATTTTTATCGTTGTATGATCTGACGCCCGTTGCAGCATACGCTGGTTATTTTGATGAGCATTTGCTTGGGTTTGATCAATATCCGCCATAACCCGAGCTGTATGCATTGGATTGAACGAACGAAGAATCACTGTGGAACAAAAACACTTTACAAAAAAAGAACGAACGAAAAAAAAACAACAATCGAAATGACATTTTACCTGACATCATCCATTGAGCTGTTGTTTCCTTCCGATGCCGACATACATGGTGCATTCGTTACACCACTTGAATTACTGACACTAGATTGCATTTGGTTCAGATCCACCTGTGTCGTGACATGGGTACCATGTGGAAACGACAAATACTGGGAACTGTTTTGTTGTTGTGTGTTGATGTGATTTGGATCGTTGTGACCTCCTGGCGGCATATCCAACAGCTGATGCATGCTCGCATTTGGATTTGTGTTTGCGCTATCTCCAGATGTGGATGTGGAAGGAGGCTTGTCCAAAAAATATTTCACTCCTCTTGGTCCATGTGTACGATACCATCCAACAAGCTCATTTTCAGATTTCGATAGTCGAATACAATTGGGACAATGTTCACAGTCCGATAGGAGTAAATTTGGTCGTGGTTGGTAATTTTGGTTGATTTTTGCTATTGCCCCCAGAATGCCACCTCTATCAAAAGAAAAATAAAAAAAATTGTATCATTGCTACCGAAAATTCCATGTCGAAACATACCGTTTGTTGTTCATTTCGTTCAAATGGAGAATGGTCAATGTTGACAAACGATTCAATCTATCTCTTTTCGCTGGACTAATCGGCCCATGAATTGCCTTGATAGCTCGACTGAAAGAAATATATATTTTTGAGACAGTTGAATTGAATCGAACGATTTTGTACGACATACAGGACTTCGTATCGTGCGACACCAAAATAATACCCAACGCTAACAAGGAGATCGTAAATGGCGACGGAACTGGAAGATGTTTTTGTTTTATTTTTCCTTGGAGTCCATGTCATGCTGCCTAAGTTCTCAATCGGTTCCGTATTCTCCAATTTTTCGCCTAAATCTTTCGTCTTCTCAATCGAAAGACTGAAAAAAAAATCAAAATGAAAAATGAACATTTTGCATTTCAAAATATACAAATTTTACCGAATTTTTTCCAATGTTCCAACCGTAGAATCCATCGCATTTAAGAAGCGTATTAATTTGTCCAAATTTGGTTGTTTTCCGGGGCTAAAAGATATCAAAGATATCAAATAAATCTAATCGAATCGTTTGTTCATGCAACTTACTCCGCAATTTCAACAAAGATTTCTCCATTAAAATCGGCAATTTTGCGGCCCAAGTCAGATGAAGAATTTGAGATGGGCGAATCACCTGAAGCTGGCAAATTTCCTTGCTTTTTCTTTGGAGTTCGCTGGGTTGAAGATGTGTCCAGGGTTTCACTCCCGGAATTGGACGGAGTCGAAGACATTGTTCAATAAAATTTGTGCGCTTGAAATATTTTTTCTCCCACTTTAACACAAAACAAGTGTAATATTAAAGACGCTATTGGGCTGTCAGATGATTTGGTTGACAGAAGAATTTTCGGTGTACCCGATGCAATAATGTAAGTTAAAAAGAAGTTACGGATTGTTTGTAAAATGAAATCTATTGGTAAAAAATTTCTGAATTATTGAATTCAAATGTTGATTTTTGAGAAATGTTTGAAAATTCAATTAGATTATTCACAATTGAAGAGCCAGCTCACAAAATCTGACAAACATTATAATAAAAAATTTAAAACGAAGACAATTACATCCCATTATGAACAAAGACGACAAAGGTAACACCAGCAAAGAATATGCCATGACCAAACACAATGATATCACACACACAAACATAAGGTGAACTCGCTCTCGCTTGTTATGTGACTTATACACAGTTGCACACGCACGCACACAATCGCAGCGTACGTAGCGATTGGGAAATACCATAGAAAAGGATGACTTATGTACGATTACAGATACCGAATCCATCGATAGGAGGCATTGCTATAAATGAGTGATTTTTACAAAAGGTGGGTTACAGCAATTTGTTGATCCTCGCAAATTCCAAGGCATTTGTCAAGTTCTTATTTCTTCAAACGTATTTTACATCAATCAACGACAAACAGTTGACAATGGATGATTATATTGCTGCTCAATATACATTACCTTAGCCGTGTGAGGCATCATTCTTATCATACGAGAGAAGAAAACAGAGTTCGTCATTTAATCTGTTTAACATGTGTCGATCTGTTCTCCTCTTATTTTTTCCAACTTTTCATTGACTTTCTACTCACACATCGTATCATTTCAAAATTGGATTGTTAAATGCATCAATATGAACAAAAAGGCGACTTAAAATATTTAATAAATTTTTTTATAATTATTCTACGATCGAAATATTTGATTCTTGTCATTATTACTGCTTTGTATTTGTTGTTTCATTTTTTCCGTCCTGTTTTTTAATAAATGTTTATGATATATGTATGTGAAGTACACAATTATCTCGTAAATTGTAGCACTATCAATTGTATTTTTTCGGTTTTGTTCGTTCGTTCGTTTGTTTCGTGGGGGGAAGGAAATCGTGCATAGGCTATGCCTATTGTCTTAATCGCACACCTAAATAGATTATACATCAAAAATGCAAAAACGATTTAGATGCATTTTCGACATCATTTTTATTGTATTGATTTTTCTCATTGTTTGCTGTGTTAGCTAAAAAAAATCGGTTAAATTGTCTCGAATTGTTTTCATTTGGTTTATATTCGAATCGTCCTTAATGGATAGTATAATATCGCCGGTGCTGAGCAGTTCACCGCCGGATTCATTCCATGTACATCTCGAACTCATCTCTCGGTGTGGTGGGGTTTTATGAGGTCAAAATGAACACAAAAAAATCGAATAACTCTACAATTTTATGTTGTGCTATAAAAAATCAAATAACAATCTCTACAATGGACCAATTTGAGAAGAGTAAAAAAAGGTGAACTAAATGGATAATAAAATGCAAACTCAAGTTTCTATTCATTTTTGTTTTCTTCTCTTTGTTCGATTTAATTGTTGTTATGAAAAAAAGAAAAAGAAAATTCTTTTATTAAATTTGTCTAGATTTTGTCACTTTCGCTTATCGAAATATACAGAATTGGGATCCAAAACATAAGTTTGAAATGAAACCGAAATAATAAAAAAAACAAAACACATTTCTCGAATAAGTAATGTTTGCCATAAAACATCCCGGCTTTGTTTCTGTACCTCTCTGTGTATGGATGTGGCTGTGTGTCTCTGTGTATTTAGCTGTGGCCAATATATCTCGTTCAACTTCGACGACCATCGCCGTGGGCCCGAATCATTTCGAGAACAGGGCAGCGCGGGGACAAATAAACAAATTCAAAGGCGTCTCTGCCCCTTTGGTGTGTATGCTATCTCCATACAATATGTGCTCATATTCAAAACAGGTTGTCGGTTGTCGTTTTATTCTATTTGTTTAAATTTCATTTTCTGTTCAATTTTATTTTGCATCATGTTGTTTTTGTTGGTTTTTTTTTTTAATAAATTTCATAATTCAATTTTTATTATAATATAATTTTTTTCTTTTTCATATATGTACTTTTCCACACTTAAACCTTATTCAATTAATTGTTTTTTTTTTATTTAATTTTTTTTTCTTGTTTATTTATTTTTTAGATTATCAATAGCATTTTTCATTTTTCTTCTCGTGTACTGTGGTTAAACTGTTATTTATAATTACTGTGAAAAAATGTCCAGCTCATATCTTGAATTCTTGTTGTTTATTTATTAACTTTTGCATCTCATTCATCATTATACTCAATGTAAATTTTTCTTTTATTAATTTTTTTTAGCTTAATTTCGAAAAAAAAAACTATATCAAGTAAATGTTTTCTCATTAATTCAAGATTTTCTGCAAATTTTTGTTTATCTTGTTCTCATTTTTTACTTTGTTGTTTACTTCATTTTTTTCTCGATTATGTGTGTGTGTGTGTGTGTGTTTGTTGTGTAGGTTTAGATGAATCTTAGTTCTGTGCGGTCCAGTATGATGGAGAATAGCCTTGCTTAGTACTGGATTTACCCTGGCTACTGGCCTGCTGTCTTTGGCCGGCATTATTTGAATCCTGCGATGGAAATAAAAAAAGAAACGTGTAATTAGTGAAAAATGAATTTTGGTTTTGGTTCACATCTTATTTTCTATAGAAATATATGGCATGTTTGTATGGGTATGTGACACATGAAACGAATTTTAGTTTAGTTTGTGATTATTTTTTAACTTTGATTTGTCAGTCATGCTTTTCGGGTATATAAAGAACAATTCTCAATGTTGAGAATTTCTCACTGTGAGAATCGATTCATTTTTTTTTCTTCTCAATTCTTTGGACTTTTTCAAATCTATGAACAATCGACACTGGTTTTAATTTTGGAAATATTCATACATGTATATTTAGACATGAACAAAGGTTTACGAAGAACGAAATAAACGTCATGATTTGCATTACATGTTCGTATTTTCACAAGGAAAACTCATGAGAACTACACATACAGCAAAATACGATGTAATGTTATTCAAACACAGAATACTGGTTTTGGTGTGTTTGTCGAACAAAAGTGTTAATGTCCTAAATTAAATGTGATTAATTAGCAAAGCAGGTTAATGGGGAGGGGGAAAAGTATATGCAAAGCAATAGTGTTTGAAACGCTGAACGATAGACGATTCGATAATAATAATAAAAGAACAAATTCTACATATGGATTGAGAGAAACAGTCTAAATTCCGGGATATAAGAAGAACATTCAAGAACAAGTAAGAGCAATGAACTGTTGCTCTTTCCAATAATAACAATTAGCAAGAAGGAAGAAAAAATCATGCAAAAAAGTTTCTAAATACACGAAAATAAGGAAATGCATGGAAAAATGATAAAATTATAATGAACGGAAAATTTAACGAAAAACCAACAAAAATAAAAAGAAAATAAAAAACCAAAGAACTGACCCTTTTTGTTGAGTTATAGACGCGACCGTCCATCTAAGGATGAACAAAAAAAATGTAAACCAAAAACAATAAACATTTGCATGCAAAATAAAGTATTTTTTTTGTTCGGTTCTTCTGAATTGTATGACATTTTTCATTCTGAATTTGAACATAAACATTGTTTCTAGATTTGCTTGTTTTTGTTTGGTTTCCTTATTCGTAATTTGAAACTTGTATGTGGTTGTTTTTCGAACGGTTTCTAAATATTTTTTCTATTTCTTTCTCCCACTCTCGCTCTAAATCACTTTAAGCTTAACAGTTGACAGTACATTCAAAAACATTTTATTTATGTAAGTTTTCTTCGTATTTCTATTGAATAATAATAACAACAACAACAACAAAAGAAGAAGAGAAGAATCATCGTCCTACTTAAGCAGAGGTAAAAGTGAACATTAGGTGCAAATTCAATACGAACAAAAATGACAAAAAGAGAAACAAAGATTTAAGTGGTCTATAGATAAGAGTAAATTGGTTTTGCTTTAAATAACAAAAAATTGATAGTGCGTAGTAACCAGTCGCAAGGAAAAAAAACACTACGTCTAAATTTCAAGTTACAGCTAACTATTGCATATCAAATAGGTTTAAGCACAATATTTAAATAGGAAATAGAGTAAATAATGTGACCAGATACGAAATACAGAAAAAAAATCAAATAAAAAAACGGATTAAGAACAAGTAGAGAACCATCTCGATTACCATTGTTTGTATGTGTGTCATGCACTGTCAATAGGCAATTTCAAACAATAAACTAAGTTTGCTTATATAATTCAATGTCCCCGCGCTAAACGAACCATTTCAGGCGAATATAGAAACAACAACGACTAAGAGAAACAACAAAAAAAGAAAATCCCTGCTTTGGGTGAATAACATTACACTTGATTGGCTCGAATGCTTTCTCATTTACTTTTCAATGCAAAGCATTTTTATTTGAATTCTTTTTTTCTTCTTTTGATTTGGTCGTTTATAATTGTGTCTCAGTATGTGTGTGTTTGTCTGTGTATATGGTATGTACGTATTACTTCAGCTCCCAAAGATCAACAACATCGTTTGTTACTTGCTTTTTTTCGTCTATCGTTTTATAAACGTAAAATTAATTTGCAATGCTTAAATTACATATCGTCTATATTCGATTGAGCTGAAATGAATTCAATGTGTGTCTTGTGTGTATTTGTGTGTGTGTGTGTGATTTTCTTCGGATAATTTTTCGTTGTTTTTTTTTTACAGAATTCCTTTATTTCGGTCCATTTTGTATCTTCGGCGATTTTGCTTCATGCATTTAAATGCACCGATTTGGTATAAATGATAGGTACTTATTTGTTTTCCCAAAAAAAAAACACTTATTTTCCGACAAAATTTACAATCTCAATGTTTCACTCTGTGTGTGTTTTCTTTCTCATTCGGTTTCATTAAACAAGTTTCAATATTTGCAAACGCCTAAACACGGCTGTTTTCGGAGGCACTTTCGCATCGCCGATTTATTTGGTAGCTTCGTTTCGTTGCTTGGTCTGCGACACATTATTTTATTCAATTTTTTGTTTCTTCTTCTCTGTTTTTAATTTATTTTTGGATTTTATCTGCTTACTAGTATTCTTCATTCATAAATTATTGATTTTTAATGCTCTTTTTCTTTGAGAAAAAAACAAAAATGAAACAAAAGAGGTACGTGTGTGTGTGTCGAAAAATTCGAGGAATTAAAACTATTGCATTAATTTTAAGTGAAAATTATATCAGTTGTCGTTTTAAAAGAAATAATCCTAAAAAAACAATAAAAAAAAGAAAAAAAAAATACGTTTTGATTACTCATTTGAAAATATATCAAATATCCGGAGAAGGGATTTGGTTGAATGAAATTAGCAACTTAAAGTAACGAGAAAAAAAAAAAGAAAAATTAATAGGCAAAAAAACGGGTTCTGTGAGATGTGTGATTGAATCGAAAAATTAAAATCACGAAGATTAAACGAAAAAGAGACTACGACACGAACACGAAATTTTTCTTTGTTCAATTGGCATCAAAACATCGACAGCCTGTCTCACAAGCCAACGAAAGTGATGCAGACAAATAGAAAATTCTTCGTGTCTTGTAAATATATGTGCTTGTACACGCGCATAGCGACAAAGAAATCCTAATCCTTCATGATAGTACATTTTGACTGATAAAAAAAACGCATTTCCAAAGATCGAAAAATATTACAACAACTTTAAGTCAGAATGTTTCTCTTTCACGAAATATAATAAAAACCTTCACCAATTAACAAACTAAAATCGATGTTTGGAAATAAATTGTCCGAAAAAAAATGTAATATTTGATTAAGCATTAATTCACATGCAAATTGGAATTTCAATTATTTTGCAAAAATGCATAAGAACAGGAAAAAACGTGGTTAAAAAGTAAAATGCTACTCTACATGAGATAAATTCGTTCACAGGTAAAGAAAATCAAAAATTCGAACAAGTCAAAATCTGATCAATGGACGAAACGATCTACGCTACAATTTGATAATTTTCATCACAAAAAAAAATATGCTCATAATTAACACGTTTGTCATTCACAAAAATTCATATAATGCTGTATGAGATCTCCCTTTTGCACTTATTCCAACAAATCTTTTTGTGGAAAAATCAATAATCGCGAACATTGTTTGCATTTTCAACTCTGCTCAACAAAATTGATCTCGATGAATACTCGGTTCTCTTATATGGTTTTTTCTTTGTGTGTGTGTGCTAGATTCAGTTCATTGTGATTCTAACTTGAATTTCGATTTCACAGTGATATTCATTAATTCGAAATATCAGCAATTAATCAAAATAATAATTTCAAATCAAAAAAAAAAAAAAATTAAAACAAAAAAAACGAATTTAATTTATGAATGAAACTAAAAGACCGGAGAGAATCTTATGGCTATGAGTTATAACAGAGATTATGGTTTCTCTTCGAGATCGAGAGTACATTAGAATTGGCAATGGCTTACCTGATGAATTTGTTGATGCATGTTCATGTTATGCAGAGCAGCTGGCATAGCTTGAATGTAAAGTTGTTGTGCACCGTATTGAGATGTGGCTCCGGCGGTTTGTCCAAACGGCGGAGGTGTATTACTATGGAACGAACCTTTTTCGTAAGACTAGAAGTAAACAACAAATATGGCATTAGTTGAGTATGAAATTTGTGTTGGGATGAGGTAAATCGAGGTAGGAATTATTTAAGAGGTGTAATGTTCAATTTGAAGGGAAAAAAAACCCAAAATGAACGGTGACTCATGCATTGTACTCACATTG
>NW_022601628.1:0-4823 GCF_009176505.1 Sitodiplosis mosellana | reverse complement strand
ATAGAAGCAATAGCTTCCAGTCACACAACTGCGACAGGCTCACCCATATTTGATAACATTGCACACATAGATAATATTCCGGTGACTGATTACAGCAACATTGAAACTTTTGGGTTAGTTTTTTCTTTCTACTTATTTTATAGAGTCTAAATTGTTTTCGAAATCATTTCCAAAGGTACTCTGACAATTCCGAAATTAAAATACAAGCTGGTACCAACACACAAGAGAATCTAACGCACGAATTCGAGGTAAGAAGAAAACAAAATGTACTCAAGGAGAAGACTGATCAATTTGCAAACATAATTTTGTGCACAGATTAAGAACCATGGCCCAAGCAACATCGATTCGTTGGATGTTTTCATTTATTTGCCAACAAAATATATCGACCCGGTTACGAAGAATGCCAAAGAGCTCGTTGACATTGAAAATGTTTCATTTCACAATAAATTCGAAGGGAACAAATCGGATATCAAATGGTCTCAAACACCATATTCAGACAGCCCAGATGCATTGACTACAGCTGTGTCGAAGAATGACCCGATTCGAGGTAATTTAAGTACGGTTCAAACCATTTTTTTCGAATACAGTCATTCCGGATACGAACGCTGTTCCAAGGGCGAGTTCAGAATTACTAACTTTGAAAGTCACACATCATTTGTTATCACTTTGACGTTTCCAATCGACACGAAAAAAGTGGCCGATATAATCAGTGAAGCAGGTCAAGACAATTTCGTTGTTTTCACTTCAATTGTGGTTCAAAAGACGACTGAGAAAGATTGGTAGGTCGCAATTTAATGGATTTGTGAATTCTTTAATTCAAAAGATGAATCGTTTTTAGTTCTTCGGTGCAGATCAACCCATATCCATACACGAAATTTGTGCGCAGCGAAGAAAAGTTTACACCCTTATGGATTTATGTTGTTTCATGTGTGTTTGGCACGTTGATTCTGGAGCTTATCTCGTTGGCGATGTACAAGGTTTGCACATTGGATCATCATCATCAACGAGCATAATTACAATAATTCGATTGAACTATTTCAGTGGGGATTCTTCAAACGAAGTCAACACGAAGAGTTGAAACAACTGAAACGAGCAAGTCAAGCCGCGCCTACTTCAGCTTCTCGGCAAATTAATAAAGGTTCAAGCGAAGAATTCGATCTGGATTCATCAGCGGATGAATAGGCATAAACTGAAATAATTTTATTTTTAATTACTTCAACTTCAAAAACATTATTTTCATTTGGGTATTACTATGATCGTGTTTAAACAACCGAAACCGTTATTTTGAATGATGATTTCATGCATTTAATATTAGCGGAAAAATCATTATTTCTACGAATGAAATGTGTGTAACCAAATTGGGGCATGTGTGTTATCATCACCATGATTGTGAGTGGAATACGTGTGTAATAACTAGAATTTTAATTTTTATCTCCACTTGTTATTTAGTCACAGTTCCCAAAATGATTGCACTCGGAGTACTTACCCACATGTCTAGTGAATTTATTCCATAAACAAAATCAGATAGGCCTTACTTCTTGAAAACATCTTGAAAACATCTTGAAAATTGCCTTCTTTTTTTACCATGTTTTAACCAATAAAGCCCTAAAATTGTTGAATCGCAAAAACAGAAATTAAATTCACACGACTTTCTCTAGACTTTCTCTAGACTTTCTCTTGGATAAGAAATAACAGAAAAATGGATTACTGATCATATTTTCTCTCATACAAAAAGAATGGAGAATTTATAGGCGAAATATGGGAGAAATGACGCCGTCAATATTTTGCAAAAATCTCAGTCATTCTTATACCATAATATATTCAGAGCTTGGCAGTGAAATAATTAATATAATCGGAAATATAGTTAAATGTGGGAAAAAATATTCAAAGATTGTTTATAAACAGGTCTATTTTGTTCTATTATTCATTATCCGATTGAAGAGTTGTGGGTAATATTGAGTCAGAGGAATATACATTTGATAGCTAAATAATGCTGGGAAATTATTTCGCCGATAACGAAAATGATTCCCATTTTTCATTTTAAATTCAGGGTATATTAAAATGCTTACTATTATCCACTTATAAGGCCAATGACATAATTTTCAAAGAATATCCCTTACTTCTCCGTAATGAAAGATTAATTGCGCAAATACAATAATTCATCCATGTATTTAGCACTGTTTCTTAGTATTCAGCAAAATTCGAACATGGCTATAAAATACATGCCATTTTCTGACTTGTAGCTAGTCGCGTCGATTATTCTTTTCAACAAACAATAAACTTCATTTTTCAAAGTGCAAAATACGTCCTTATTTTGTAGTTATAATTTTTATAATTATGTGATTTTGACGAAAATGTTTTATTACAATTTTGAATAAATGCAAAATTTGGGATGAGTTTGAATTAAGTTGCCTTGGTTTGAATAGAAAAATGGTTGAAATGCGAAATAATTTTAGTAATATTTTTGTCGCTCTGACAATAACGATGATTTGCAGTCATTGTACAAATGGATTTAATGTGTCACCAGTGCCGAATATCGTTTTTCGTGAACCGAAAGCTTTGAATAATTCGAATAGTTACTTTGGATATTCGGTGAACCTAAAAGCCAATGGGTAATCGAAATGGCCAATTAATTTTGGCTTAAGAACTCAACTTGATTCTAAATATGTGCACTACAACAAATTTAATCTCAATAGCGTTCTGATTGGTGCTCCACGAGCTCAATTCAATTCCCCGAATGGACAATTTGAATCCGGTGCCGTTTACAAATGTGATTTGAATAAGACTTCAAAAGGAGATTGCCAACTTTTCAATGGTTTGGAAAATATAGAAAATTTAAATGGTTCGTGGCTTGGAATGTCAATGGATAGTGGCGCACGTGATAATGAAGCGTTTGTGGTAAATTTCCAAAGCAATTATTGCTAATAAATTATCGAAGTATTTTATTGAAATCAAATTAAATTAATCGAATCTCAACGAATTAACGTATCATTTGAAAAGGTTTGTGCACCGCGATTTACCACACCGTGTGAAGAACGCATTAAAAGAGATATTGAAATCTTTAGGAAACATGGGGAGACGTATGAGTATAAAAAAAAACCATACGGTACATATGACAAAGCGATACATGGCAATTGTTATTGGGGAAATGAACAAAAACATGAAATGAAACTCGTCTTTAACTTCACAATGAAGCAGTTATTAGATGACTCAGATATACAAGTAGGCAAAAATGAAAAACCATTCAAGTATTATGATGGAGAGCATGGTTTCAGTGTTCACATCACCGATAACAACAAAGAAATTCTGATGGGTGTACCTGGTTCAGCATATTCCAGAGGTTTGGTAATTCGAAAGAAAATCAACACACTTCGAACAACAAGTCAGCTTATTGACTCTGAAGTGCCTAACCCACGATTTTGGGATGACGGCAGTAAGAGAACAGTAAACACATATTTCGGTTTTTCCATTTCGTCTGGTTATTTTGATGGCCCCAGAAAATCCAAACTACTTTATGTGGCTGGTGCACCAAGGGATATTGATGAAACTGGAGCAAATAATGGGGCTGTATACATTTTTGATTTTCAAACACATTATATAAATTGGCAAATGGAAACCGTAATGAAAAAGCATTACACATTTAATGGTGAATGGTTGGGTGAATATTTTGGCTATAGCGTGCTGGTGGAGGATTTTGACAACGATGGTCTCATGGACATTGCCATTGGTGCACCATACCGATCCTCCGGTGCTGTGTACATTTACAAAAATCGCAAAACGATCGATTCTTTGAATTTCAAATTGCACTGTATTTTACATACAACCGAAAAAGGTTATTATCGGGACAAAATGTTCGGGGCAGCTTTGATGAAAGTTGGCGATATCAATCAAGACGGATACAATGGTATTGAAATGTTTGACAACAGAAACTTCATTATTTTTTCATTTTCTATTTTCTTCAACTTTAAAATGATTTTTATCCATTCAGATCTAATAGTTTCGGCGCCTTTTGAAGGTAATGGAGCCATCTATATTTACCACGGCAGTTCAGATGGTCTTTTGGACAAACCTGCCCAGAAAATCCATGCACCCAGCAACGCAGTCAAGTTAGATCAAATGTTTGGTTATGGATTATCGAAAGGAGTCGACTTGGATGGAAATAATTATGTAGATTTTGCGGTCGGAGCTCCTAATGCTGGAGCTGTTTATATTTATAAAACATATCCAGTGATTCGAATTGATGGCAGCATCAAACCTATCGATGAAAAAATACCAATTAGTGCCAAGACATTCGATCTCAGCGCATGCTTTCGTTATAAATCAAATCACAAGATCGAATTTGACGCTCAATTACGTGTCGTCGTCAAATTAATTGACAAATTCACTCGTGCACATTTTCAAATTGATGGATGCAATGAAGAGGCGTGCGAATTGAATGTCACTTTGGCACCAAATGCGAGTTCAAAGTGTATTTCACTTAAAGCGTCTGTAATATTCCAAACCAATTACATATACGAACCGATTCATATGGAACTTAATCACAGCGTGATTAATGCTATTCCAAAATACGATGCTACTATGGACAACTCAGAGTTTTGCGAAACGTGCGTGGCTCTTGATCCTAAAAGTGTAAGAAACGCATCGAATGTAATAAAATTCGATCCTGGATGCAAGCATGAGCACTGTGTAACGGATTTGCGAGTAACAAGTGCATTGAGCTATAATGCAACGAAGTGCAGTGGACGGCCATCGTTCAAACGCGGTGATTCTTCTTTGACAATCAACTACACGGTTGAAAATCATGGTGAATCCGCTTATTCAGC
>NW_022601627.1:0-4333 GCF_009176505.1 Sitodiplosis mosellana | reverse complement strand
CAGGATAAGTAATAAATAAGGTGTTTATTTCTAACATTAATTCACATGCCAAAACAGACGCCATTAAAATAATTTATTAATGACATTCTCCCGGTCAATCGAGATGATAATAATGAAATGATTTCAACGTGATCCATTTAATTTTCTATAAATAACACCATATGAACTTCTTATCACTGGCATTACATAATTCATATTAGTTGAATATTCCCCATCACATAGTGTACTGTAAACAGTATTCTGTATTGTGTGTGTGCTGCGTAAAACGATGACGATGACAATGGCGCTGCTGGCCACGCAAGTAAAGATAAAGCCCAATTGTTTACCCAGTACCACTACTACCACCACCATCATAATTATATATCAATAAAACGCCGAGTTTTCAATGAAACGAAAAATAATCGGGCTAAATGAAATTGCCATTTCAATGGCAATGTGCACACAATATACCGAAATATAATAAATTATTACCTTCCAAAACACATAATAAATTATTCATCATCGAATGTTTATTACTCGCTTAGAAGAAGAAAACTCTTATTAATATTAGGAAGTGGCGGGGTGAGCTTGCTTACGCGCACGTCTTTCGAACGTAAACGTGTGACAAAGGAAAGTAGCCACCAAAATTAATGCGGATTTTCATTAAATTATTGCATTTGCCAGAGGAAGTTCGTCGCTTCCGAAAATTCCACGGAAAATTGAAAGTGATGTGGCGTGAAGTTAATGAGCATGCTGAAAAATGCTCCAGAGACGGAGATGGGAAAGGGCGGAAATGTGTGAGTTATACAGTGAGTGTGTGTTAGTTCCCATGAGACGCATACAGCACATTTTCCCACTTTGCCGCAGTCGTAAAGTAAACAAAAACCCATAATGAAATGGTCACATTTTCATTAAAAATTTAAAAATTATTTTCAAAGTCTAATGATTATGGCTTTTGGAATCTTTTTCGGCTTTAAAGTTTCATCGCCCGCCACCAACAGTGGAATATCGAAGTTTTTAAGCAATAAAAACAACGTGAACCAAAACAATGGCCGTAGATTAACGTACAGACGGTATCGTTGAAAGAATTGAAAAGCATTTTATGGCGAATTTTGAACATCCGATCTTAGCATTCGATAGCATCATTTTGGCATAAAACAAGGCTCACTCATATCTGATATCGATTATATCCATTTACCCGTTCAAACTCATTTGTGGTCTATGAATAAACAAAACTAAGGGAAAATCATTTGATATAGCGGCATTTCACACCGAGTTGCGTGTCGAATTTGTCCGTAGTATAAAGTTTTATACCAACAAGCCTTTGCAATAATATACAACACGTTGAACTGTGTTCGTATGGATGCGTGTGTGTGTGTTTGAAGTGCTAGCAATCAAAACACAGGAAGTATCTAATCAAATCAACAAAACATCTGCCATTAGCGTTGAGCTTCGATTACATTTTACTCTCATAAAATCGGTACGCTTCACATACTGTGCTCGTCGTGCTGTGTGTCGACAACAGCCCCGTTTTACCGTACTCCAGCGTGCTTTTTTTCATTGTCTATCTGAATCCTGAATGAATGGTTTAAGGAACAGTTTCGATGCCGAGAGTAATTGTATTCGGATTGTATGCATTAGGTTAGCACTAAGCGGCCTGTTTACAGAAGCGTTTAATGTTTCAAAGTGAAATGCTACGTGGTTTTAATATTTATGTATGCTTGTGGCCAACACTGAGACGTATTTCTATGAAATTTGAGACCAACCCCATTGTTTTTGACTTGAATGTGATTTCTCTACTAAAGTATTGTGCAAAAATCACATATGATTCAAAAAAGGATTCGAAATAATATTATACTCTTTCATTTATTGAATTCAAAACAATTTAAAATCATGAAATTTTTCGCAGTTTTTTCTGAAAACATCAAGAATTTCACAATGGAAGTACGAAGTTACGGATGTTACTGGCTTTATCTTATGGACGGAAATCGAGTTACAGTTGATGCACTGGCGCAACGTGTAACTCAGCAAGCGAAAAGCGAGCGAGTGAACGATAGAGGGGGGGGGGGAGGAGATAAAGATAGAGTACGACGGATTGAGAGACCAACTTTTGGCACTCTTAAAACTTTTGGGATGAACAAAAAAAAACGAAAAAATTACATATGCGATGCGAAAGTAGGTCAACGACTATGGCTATGGCGATGGAGAAAATGCTTCTTGTGCTAATGCTGTTGCTTTTGCTGTTGCTCCAATTCCATTTGACTCGTTGTGCAGACTATGGTGGTCAAAGCGGGCAATGTTTTCGGAACAGAACAGAATAACTTTTTACTTCCCAACAATTTTTATTTGTCGACTTTTTCGGGGTGCCAAACAAAATGTGAAGTTTTAAATTCAAATTCGTCGTTATCTTACGATTTATCAGATCGGTTATGCATTGACCCAAAGTGCTTATTTTGTGCTTTCTGTTTTTTTTATCGTACAATTTGTCTCTTTTCTCATTTCCAACTCACAGACTGAAACGGTGTTTTCGTGAGAAAAAAAAATTTCGTCCCTCGTCTTTTTTGGTCTTTTTATCAGGTCTTTCTTTCATTTTTATCGTTATTTGCTACTGATTTCACATTTCCAATCGAAACTTTTGAACTCCAATCTATTTATCAGCTTAATTCAATTCCATTCACGTCCATATACTGACGCACTTAATTAAATGAAACATTTTCCTCTCTTAACAAACGATTAATTAAATGGTCAAGTAGAAGTGTTCCATATCATATCACTTGACATGCTTAATAACAAATTTCGATAAAATGTTTATGTTTTTAGTTTGCTTCAACTTCCGATAGTTTTCATAACGAATTTCTGACACATCGGTTTGTCCACAGTGTTCATTGAGGCGAGACGTATAAAAAACAATTACGTGTACGTGGAATATTGATTTGTGGCATTGGGATAGACATTTTTCATAAAATCCGTTGAAACTTGTTGTGCTTCGTAAACGAGACGAAGAGAAAGGGAATGTCTCTAGCATTTCCAACCATATGACGATCATAAATAATAGTATAGCGAGGTAAGAGGTGTATACATTGATGAAATAAACACAGTTGTTTGATGTCTCTTGATGTGCAATACTCTTTATTCAGTTTACTTGTCGAAGGTTGTGTTGTGACTGAGTGGATGCGCATGACGTCGCGACCAATTCGGCTAATGCCGTAATTAGCGCAACGTCGTTGCATGTATAGTCGGACAGTGCATGCATGTGTGTATGATTTACATAGGTGGCTATAATAGATTATGATTATGACTGAGTACACACCTAAATCTGACATTTCAAAATTGGATGATAACGGTTAATAAACCGTCAAACAATTGATATCGTACGATTGTTTAGTGACTAATGTAACTAGAAAGTAGTGAAATTTTTCGTTCGTTTATTGCTAGATGTTAATCAACTCTCGTATAAGTGTCATCGGCTACTAGTTTACATATTCCATATTTTAGTGTGTATGAATACCGGTTTCATGGAGTTTATAGCCAAACTATAACTGAAATATTGACATTTTCACTATAAACGAACGTTTGCCGTAAAACTTCTGTTTATTTTCATACTCTTGCTAGTCGTTCATCATACATTGTGTGTCGAATAAATGGAAAGACACACTTATAACGAAAAGTTTCCATCTCATGCTCATGAATATTAGATGCGTTCTTTTCATTCACATCCGTGATTTTCCAACGTTGGCAACACCATTCGGATGAAGCTACGCCAAGTTTTTCTCCATTGATTTCGGTGGAGAAATCTCCTTGTCGCACACTTTAAATGGAGACACCATGACGATACCATGTTACAAAAGCTCTGCGGAAAATGGAAAACACGCTATACGTTCATTTATGCCAAAATATAAATCGAATAAGGAGATACGGTAAATTGTTAGCACCTCGTTTCGTTTAACTTGTCGTTTTGCTGGATGAATAATTCAAACAGTTGGATCGAATAAGCAAATTTAATTATGCGACTTCTGAATCATCATTCACTTGGGATCGCAATGAATAAGCGCCATGTACTCTCTTCCTATTTGCAACCGTTTTTCTTTCATTTTCTCTTCTACTTCTCATTAAAGGAGACATTCTTTGTCATCTTCTCCGGATAAGATAGTAGAAAAAAAATGGAAAATATTCTTTTTGCTGCTTCACCACGTCTATATCTGTCCGTAAGGAACAGAACGAATTCGTTCTCTCTTTCTCTCTTTCAAGTTCTCTTACTTTCTCACTCGCCTCGCGCACGCACGCACAAATTAAATGAGACTGTTGTTCAGGATAAGTAATAAATAAGGTGTTTATTTCTAACATTAATTCACAT
>NW_022601626.1:0-6502 GCF_009176505.1 Sitodiplosis mosellana | reverse complement strand
TGTAGACTTAAGACTGACTTTATTTAAATTAGCGCACATACGTATTGTACTTGCGCTTAGCGTATGACGCGAGCGGCTATTGCATTATGCCGCCACACCTCCCTTTTTCGGAGATGGAATTGGGATTGTGATTTTTGTGTTTTATTGATTCTTAGTGTTAGTGTTCGCTGTTCGGCCATTCGCCCCTTTTTTATTAAAAAATTACAATTTTAATTTCATCTAATAGGGATTTTACAATTTCGTCTGATCATGTTACATTGAAATGTTTTTTCTTAGTAATTTTCATTCTGAATGATTTCTATTTCAAATCTCTTTTTCTATTGATTTTCATTTTGAATTTTTATTTTTTTTTTTTTTGAAAATGTAGTTTATGAATTTTCTTTTCATATATGCGGATGAAGTATTTTCTCTTTTGTTATTATCATTATTTCAATTTTAAGAGAAAAAAAAAATGTTTGTCAAATGTATAATACTTTTTTTTTTTTTTTAATTGGTAGGATACCATTTTCCACCACAATATATGTTTTACTGAAGAAGTAAAGTTAAAGTACTTTACATAAGATTTATCAAGATCCATAGAGATGTTCGATACATGATCTGGTTTTACATGATTGTGTTGAAATTTGTCATTAAAATTTAAAGTAATGATCAGTTACTTTTCATGTTTAATTATAACAAGAAATTTCGTAATAATTTTTATATGTTTACAATATTTGTTTCTCTATTGTTTTGTTTTTGTATTTTCCCGGTATTATATTCACTGTGGTAAAAATTTAGTATTATTTTCTTGAATTAGCTAAAGTTTGTTAGTTTCTATTTGGATATGAGGACTATTCTCCTCGATTCTCCTATTTTCTTAGTATATAAAAAAGAGAAAAGTCATTAAAAAGAATATAGAAATTACGGTTTCCCTTGCTCGTATTGATAAGATGTCAAATTATTATTCCTATCAATTGTTACAATATTTACGATCTCTGTTTACTACATTACATCAAGATTTTAACATTTTTTTTTTTTCCAAATAATTTGTAATCTTTGCGATGTTCTTTCTCCACAATTTTGTGATCTTCTCAGTTTTTTGTAATTTTTTGCATTAACGAATGGTCAATAAAGAGAATTCCATTGCGAATTAATGAATTTATAATGATTTTAGATTTAATTCGTATAAATGTTGACCACAGAATAGTTTATCGTATTTATTCAATTGGCTGGTTACCCCGTAGTCAACTATGGTTAATCGATGATATAGGACCATGGTTGGTACTAACTATCAATTAATAATTAGTCTATAGTTAAAATTGGCATGTTTAGAAATGTTAATGTTTTAAAAGATAAAAGTAGAAGTACTAATAAAATATAATGCTTATAATTGAATGTCTTTAAGGACGGTTCAAAACCCCGAAAATTTTGAATATATATTTAATGTAATCGCATGTCAAGAAATGCTTTGTTTTTTAAATGAAAAGGAGCATGTTTAGAAATGCTTTCCCGTTATGATTATAATAATATGACATAAATGTTATTTGCAAAGTAATTCTACATAAGATAGTGTGATTCTCGACACAAGAAGTGTGTCAATGGCGTATTTTTGATCTTAATAAAACTTTACGCAAAAATTTATTGGTTATCGCCACTGTATTTAGTTTGTTACGTTTTCTTCGATATTTTGACGCAGTGTTTCCCATAATTCTTAGATATATCTATATCCGTGTAGTCGAGATGTTGATCATTGTCATGAGGACGTGCACTTCCTCACGATAATTGTCATTTGTTAGTGTTTTCTCGATTTTTTTTTTCAGTTCTAGTTCAAAGTATCATTTGCCACCTGTCATTGTCATTTGTCATGTGTAATTCGTTATTTGTTATTTGTCATGTGTGATTCGTCGTGGCTAATTGATACGAACTGTTAATTATTGTCGCTGATCCAAAAAAATATAAAAGTGTCTACACTCGTCAGTGTAGAAGATGTACACATTCGGTGATATAATAATATCCGTACTGGTGACATCACCCCAAAAGACAATCCACTGTCTTTAAAGAAAAATGGCTCATTCATAAATAATATGTTCTTATTTACTTCAACAATAAAATAATATATGAGCGGCGCGCCAAGGGGTAAACAAGCTGTTCTGACTCATAATACAGAAAAGGCAGAATTCAGGTTGCTAAGGGATCATATGCGATAAGAATTTCACTGGTCTAGAAAACGTTCCGTTATTGTGAATCGTGCGCCATTGTTGAAGATTTTCTTTTGTACCGAGTTAGTAGTTTGTTGCGCTTTGTGTGGATTTTTTTTGTAAAAATAACATGGATTTCACAATAAGGTTATGATGTTGAATTATTTGTTGTTTTTTTTTTTCTTTCTAAAAATTGGTTCGGAATGATGCATGTTAAGCAAATACATCCACTTTAATACAAGCAATTTAATTTAAACTTCATGTACCATAGGTATTCCATAGTCTCGGTTATTTAAATATCGATGAAAAAAAAATTAAGACTTAGAATGTAATTAACGAAAATATTTTGTATTGTCACAGATTAATCATTGGAAAATGTTGGACACAAGAGTATCATTGGTTAAGTCCAAATAATTCATTTTTTTTTTGTTAAATGAACATAGTTAAATAAATACAGCGGAATAAAAGTAGCGAAAATATTATTAGTGTTCGCCTCGTGTCAAAATTTCATCGAAATATGTTGAGCACTGTATTATAATTCACAATTGAAATTTAGTATTTATTTTAGAAGTCAACGGAATTACTTAAATGTTGCCTCTTCTTTTTTTTCAAATGAATAAATAAAAACTTTTTGATTTGTAAAATGAAGGAAGGACAATGTGGAGGTCGCTGTATCGCAATGAGATACGACACCACAATAAAATGTCAGGGTTGATAAAAAGTTTGACTGCAAAATTTTGACAGATGATGATGTGGAAATTGATTCCAACCCGTTATTGTAGATTTTCATTCTGGATTTCAATTAATTGAATACAAACGTGATATTAGCGTCCAATTATGTCAGGGTTTGTGTCCCCCCAAGGAGTATTATTCCGTTATATCGTAGTATAACATAGAAGTATGAAATTTTTTTTTTTTTCTAGAAAGCAATAATGAATTTTCGATTGGTCACAACGAGATTTTATCGAATTAAGCCGAGTGTTGGATTACGATTTCCGTAGTGTTGAGTAATAGAGCATCAAAATTAAACCATTTGGTATTGTAAACAATTTAAGACCAATAGTGTTTCAGAAATTAGTTGAAGTGTTGGGCCAGATTAACCCATAGAAGTACAATTGCAGTTCTGAATATGGTTTTTTTTTCAAACAATATGAATAGCATATCTGTGAAGTTGAAAACAAAGAATTATATAAGAGTGAATTAAAAAGCATCATAAAACAAAGCGAGTAGGCAAAATAAATTTTTAGTGGAGATTTTAGTTTCAATTCTCTTGATACCGACGTGGTCATGAAATCAAAATCATTAATCAAATTTATTTTTAATATTTTTAATACAGTTGAAATGCAGAATATTTACTTGGAATTGAAAGAAAAGGAAAACGAAAGGAAAGATAATTTGGTCGCAATTTGTTTTTATCAAATCAATATTTTTATCTTGGTAGCGACATTTCTGCAAACAATCAACATTAGCACAAGACATAGCAATAAAAATATTCTATCACGTGTTAACGAAACACGTGGTTATGTTCACCCGCAGTGTTGAAGTCACTGTGGTAAAAGACAAGGACAACTAAGAAGATATTAATTATTTAAGAATATTGAAAATTTCCATGGGATGATGCTTTACCGAACCGCTTTTATTGAAACCATGAATTTGGTCGTCATGTACAAAAGAATACGTACCCCTCAACAATAAGTTTAAAATTCAAAAAAAAAATGGTAGAAAATGATAAAAATGAAAGAAAATCCGAAAAAAATCAAAATTTGCGTGAAATCCCCTCATCATCAGTACCAGTAATTGGTACCCATCTCCTCCACTAGTTGAAATGGAAGAGTATTTTCTCAGTTCCAAAATTCGAATACGTCGAGAATATTGATTTAGTCGAATAGATTTTCCCTATAATTTGAATTGATTTTCTGTTTTGTTTGTTAAATTACATATTTCGCATGATTTAACCATTTTTGTTATGTGTTTTTTCATACCCGGCCACAAATAATTGTTCTTTATTTTAATGTAAATTTGGCTTGCGTTCGAATGGTTCCAATGCTCATGATTTCTCAGGATTTCGAGTTTTTTTTTATTTTGTCTCTCTTTTGAATAATTACTACACTTTTCTTAATGTTGATTACCATTCCATCAAGATTATTTTGCGTTATCTCACAAAATTCCTCAACAGTGTAATACGAAAAAATGATTGAATTTATTGCAATTTGATGTTTGTATATCCCGTGTATCTCTGAGCAATATTGGAGCTTTGTACAAAATGCCTCGATACAAAACTTATTTTCATTTTCCAAAAATTCAAAATAGAAAATTGTTTGTAACCCAATTTTCACCAAGACACTGTTATTTCTTATGACCAGTCTTGGTTCCTTTCTACAGAATGGCTCATCTAAAGTGATTCTCACCCTTGTTTTGCCCATAATTATTATTTTACCCTATTATGTTTTGATATAAATATATTTGTAAAAATTTGTGTATTGATTTCGTACGTTGAAAAAAAATAATTATTCAGAGAAAATCCACAATAAAATGTTTAAAAATTCAAAATTATTCATTCAAATTGAGAAATTTAAAAGAAATCAAAAGAAATCAAAAAGAAATGATTATATTTTTTCTTTGAACTTCACCCCACTATACTTAGTCATTAATTAAAAATCATGCCCTACTATGGTTGCTAAGAATTTCATTATTTGTTTCTTAAATGTAACGCCCCACTATACTAGTTATTAATTAAATAAAAAAATATCGCCCCACTGTAGTTTGTTACTTGTTCTCTCCACCTGTGAACGTGTGAGTTTTCCCCTTCAAAATAAACGTTAACAAATAATTCCAATAGAATCGATTACGCAGGTCGGCAAGTAACAGAGCGATTAAGAGTATAGATACAGCGTTAAATTTTCGCAGTATACTCAAATAAAAATTGAGAACAAAAGAAAAATAATTTGTACCCAAAATGCATTCAAAGCATTTGAGACTATTGTATCAAAGTGAACAGAAATTTCTCCTTTTAAATCGAATGGTTTTCTCTTAGCAAGACAAAATTTTAATTTAATGATAACGATTTTTTGAAAATTCACACATAAAATAACGATGAAGAAGTAATGTCGACTACCAATGTTTTTTTTCATTTCTCTTCGCTTTCAATCGTCGCATATAGCGTATATCCATGCGTTGGTTGACCCGTGAATTGAAAAATGTCCCGATCATTGGGCTTAGCTGCTTTCGTTTCTTATTGCCGTTTGTGTGAGGTTTCTCTTCTTCTTCTTTGTTTCCATTTATCCATGCGTCAATCGCTCATCATAGTATTCGGGCAGTCTCGTACTCTAACGGCTTTGTTCGTTACTCGGTGATCATTTGTACTTCGTTATGATTTCGCAAGGTACATTTTTGTCCGTTTGTTTTCACTCATTTTTACTGACTGTTCGTATAATGTGCAGAAATGATCAATGCGATCCACCCAATCGTCGAAATAGAATTATTCATACCGCTGGTATGTGTATGCATTTAGCAACCGTGTGCGCATGCATTATTCGCCAAATTTCGTTATCTATCGCGCTCTTTTCGCGTTCTAACAGTCAAAATGTTCAGTTGCAAATGGTTTTAATTATGTTGCACATATCTATTCGCGTTTGTTAACGCAGTCGCAGGTATACAGTGTCCATAGAACATACGTCACCACTACAGTTAATGTATTTTATTGTCTTTTGTACCGCTTTATCGTTTTTTTTTTCATTTGCATGCTCTTCTTTGTGCGGATTTTCGCAGTTATAGTGAATTATATATAACTGTTGTTGGAATTTTGAAACGTAGCTGCATTCGATTTTAAATGAAATGTAATCGTTTCGTTTAATGCTATTTTATATAGCACCTTATAACGCGATTTTACAATGTCACCTTCGCTTCACTTTTGTATATTTTGTCCATGCAAGCAAAATAACTGTAGGTTTCATTCGTTTTAATTTCATTTTTTTTCTGCTCTTTTTTTTTGTTCGTGTTTTTATTTCTGCGCGTAAAATTTGTGGCTTATTACACATATAATTTATTGATTTTTCTTTAAGCATCACGATTTCGCTCTAATTGTGCAGATTTTCACTATCTTTGAGAACCTCTATGCCTTTTCTATGTTTGACAATTGTCCAATATTCGATGTTAACTGAATGATTTCTCGTCGATGAATCACAGATCACAAATGCGCTTGATTTTATTAATACTTGATTTTATCATTTTCGTATTTAAAATTGATGTTATTTAATGGCTCTTGTACCAAAACTCGCCATATTATATTATCCGAAGAGGCTTATTGATGATTGGTGGGCCATCCG
>NW_022601625.1:0-3005 GCF_009176505.1 Sitodiplosis mosellana | reverse complement strand
AGACATTTTTCATTTATAAATATTATCATTGTGATTTATTTAGCTGAAGTTCCACTTGTCAACCAGAAGAAATGCAACGAGGCATATACATCCTTTTCTCCCATCACTCCACGTATGATTTGCGCTGGTTTCTACGAAGAAGGAGGAAAAGACGCTTGCCAAGGTAAGTGTTTATGAGAATAAATATAATAATTTGAATAAACGAGTGAATATTCAAACAAAATTCACAGGTGATTCGGGCGGTCCACTCGTCGCATACAGCCCAGACGACGGAACACCACGTTTGGTCGGAATCGTTTCATGGGGTAAATATTTGGTTTTCTTGAAATGATCTTCATTTATATGAAGCAAATTTTCTAAATTCAAATTTAACACTATATAGGTTACGGTTGTGCTCAACCTAACTACCCAGGCGTATACTCCCGCGTTTTAGCTGCACGCGATTGGATCTCCGCCAACACTGGAATCTAAGCAATCACATCTTCATTGTGAGATTTAAATAATATTGGATTGGATTGGATTGGATTGGATTGACCATTGGCGTCATTACCGTCATTATAAAGTCAATCACAATTTCGACCATTTTTTTTGGTCAACGTCATTTAAACAAACATTTTGTATGATTAACTTAGAATTTTCTTAACAAAACGAAAAAAATTGAATAAAAAAATCCCAAGTATTTTCATTTATAGCAATATCATAAATTATCAAGTGCAACCTGATTCACCATGTGTAATCTATGCACTTTGTACACAACTGTAGAAATAAAAAGCCTCTTAAACAAACTATCATTTAAAAATAGGTTACATCTGTAGAAAGTATCTAGATCTACATTCCTCAAAATAGTGAAGTCAAAACGATGACAAACAAACAACATGCAATATATTTTGAGTTCCATGCAAAGTAAGGAGTATAAAAGCTACGGTTTACGGAATATAGTGAATAGTATCTGTCAAGCGTATCGATGACAACAAAACTTTTCTGATTCACTGTTAAATCGATAGCCAAGATGGAAGAAATTCCTTAACAGTAAAATGAAATATTTTATAAATTTGAAGAGAAAAGTCAAAGAGTTTAATAAATCCATGTTGATACATGCATGCAGTTACAATATGTAGGAACAACAACAACAGTAAAATATACTCGTAGTTTTCTACAAAATATTTTTGGGAAAAAATGGGCAAAATCTATGATATCAACTAACTACCCGAGTAACAGAAAGGAAAATCTACATTTATGAAACACAGAGCTTTGACAAAGACAATTTTTCGTTGTTTCTTTGTCTTTTTCATCATTTTTCAGTTGACACACAATCGTTTTACTTGTAAAATGTCGCCTTCGGACTCATCTTCCTCGGAGTTTTCGCCACTAGATACATTCCCAAATCGTTGCTTTAGAACAAACATCTCCAATTTTCACAATATTTGATTCTACTTGATAAAATTTGTCCATTCCAATTTGATTGTTGAACAACACTTTAACTATGAAACAAAGTCGAATTATAAACAATTTTTTACTGATTTTATTTCAAGAATTTTTCGATGTAAATTTCCAATGCATTCACTTGCAATGGAATTTCTCGTCTGAGGCGAAGTAGAAAAATTTTCGATGCGTAGATTTTTGTCGCCACAACAACAATCGATCAAACGGGATATCGAAAATTCTGCATGTGTGATGGTGTTCTGCCACCTGTTGATGTTCATTGATCGGCTTGGCTTCGGAAATACACCAATTGCACGGATCACCCATTTCTATGGTTACCAAAATCAATACCTGAGCCACTGGTTGCTTGTGTTATTGATCGTGAATCCACAGGCCAATCGTACATAAGCGGCGGTTGCTATGAAATGAATTGGTCGCTATGAATTTCTAAAGTCAAGGCTACAAAGTCAATGGTTAAATAAACAGTATTAGCCTTGACATCAGGTGAATATACTGTTCCATGACTGAAATATTGACACATGTCTATGAATTGTTGCGAATGAATGAAGCTATTTATAGATTAATATAATAGAAATGATTGAAAAGGCGAATAACTCGAACAGTGATGGTACATCGAATTAATGAAACTATATAATTAATGTAACTATATCTATGAAAATTGGCAATTTTACACTCTTGTCACGGGGATTGGTTTGATCAGGTCAAGAATCAATGATTTGTCTGTTATTTTCCATTCTAATAACTATTGCACATCAGTAAAACCTTCTGGATATTAAAAACATATTTATAAATAAAAAACGATGTAAAAGGCGAAATTCATTTTCATCTTAATCAAATTGGATTTCTCAGAATTCCCAAACATCTTTGTGTGCGTGAGTTGTGTGTAGCGTCGTAAATTTTCATCCATAAGAAACTGAAACAACGGTTGCTTCGAGATTGATTTATTTTAGGCGTATATAAACAATGCACAATAAAATGATTGTTTAAAAAATGACCCCACATGAAAGAATCATGAGGCGATCACAGACACTTGCACTCGAAAACTCGAACTTGAAATTGTTAGTGAATTTCCCCATTCACGGAATTGAAAAAGTCCTTCAGCACGAGTACATGTTTCCTATCATAAAACTGAAGTTTTTCGCGATTTTTATTTTCATGCGGACCATTCAAATTGATTTTTTTGGCAACTTTGTCAAGTTTACAATCAGCACAGATCGTATTGATAAAATATAGTAAGTTATCGGTTAATTACGTCCTTTGTATACTAATTGGTGGCGCGTGTTCACAAACCCTTTAGAATATGGGCCAGAAAAAATGTGCTGACGAACGTAATCTACGCATCAAAAACAATGTTCAATAAACTCTTGTTGTAATCGCGCCAATTGTACTTACGCAAAAATAGATCAAAAAATGCGTGTCTCTGGCGCTGAATGGTATATAAAGCCATGCGATCTAGGCAAAATCATCACACAAACTAATCGTCAATCGACACGGTCATTACTTAGTTTGTGAATAAAATTCGAGTTGCCATTCGAGTCAAATTAAAATAATTCAATTTTCAT
>NW_022601624.1:0-1926 GCF_009176505.1 Sitodiplosis mosellana | reverse complement strand
TTTTCTCCCATCACTCCACGTATGATTTGCGCTGGTTTCTACGAAGAGGGAGGAAAAGACGCTTGCCAAGGTAAGTGTTTATGAGAATAAACCACTAAAACGAGTGAATATTCAAAATTGAAACCAAATTCACAGGTGATTCGGGCGGTCCACTCGTTGCTTACAGCCCAGACGGCGGAACACCACGTTTGGTCGGAATCGTTTCATGGGGTAAATATTTGGTTTTCTTGAAATGATCTTTATTTATATGAAGCAAATTTTCTAAATTCAAATTTAACTCTATATAGGTTACGGTTGTGCTCAACCTAACTACCCAGGCGTATACTCTCGCGTTTTAGCTGCACGCGATTGGATCTCTGCCAACACTGGAATCTAAGCAATCACATCTTCATTGTGAGATTTAAATAACATTGGATTTGATTGACAATCGATTAATCACATTTTAGACCATTTTTTTGGTCAACATCTATTGGACAAACATTTTGTATGATTAAATTAGAATTTTACGTAATAAAACGAAAAGAATTGCAAAAAAAGTCACAAGCATTTTCATTCAGTGCAATCTGATTCATCAATTGTAATACGTGCACTTTGTTCACAACTAAAGTGAAGAAAAGCCCTTAATCGAAATGTCATTTGAAAATAAGCTACAATGTTGGAAAATATGTACATTCCTCAAATTACTAAAGTCATAACGATGATGAATAAACAACATGCAATGCGACATGCAATATAGTGTTTGTTCCATGGAAAGTAAAGAGTGTAAAAGCTGTAGTTAACGAAATCTAGTGGAGTGTATCTGTTAAGTGTATCGTTTACAACAAAATTGATCCACTGTTAAATCAAAAGCCAAGATGAAAAAAAAATCTTTAACAGTAAAATCAAATACTTTTTTAATTTAATAAAAATTTTATATATTTTTTTATTGAGTACATGGAATAAAAAACGGGACAAATTCATTTTACAATATATCACCGTTCCCGGTTTGCTTTACAATTTTGATTTTCATTAAAGAAGAAATGTTAAATAAAGTATAAAAAAAATTTCTTCGTGAATTTTAGTTTCCGCAAAATGTAGAAAATTAATGGTTAATTTTAATTTAGCGGGCTACATTCCTAATTAGATATTAAAATTGCACGTTGTTCAGGCTTAGAATGTTAATATCTGTATATTTTCAATGGCCACAGTTAAAATCTATTTCTTCGCAATGATTAACCCTCCACAATTATGCGACTTGTAAACAAACTTGAAGTAAACGAGTAAAACCTTGAACATTTCGAATTGATTGATTTTCAAAATGGATCCGTACCGCTTGAATCTGAATGTTCTGCTTAAATTGATTACAGGATAATGTTTACGCTTATTTATTACGATTATAATTCTTTATTGACATCAATTATGTTGCATATTGTCAGTCAACACAATGACTCATAGAGAATATGCGTCGCGTGTCTAGCACATGGGTAGAAGTGGTTCAGCAATGGATCCATACAATGATGTTAACATCAAACCAATTGGTGATTTAGTGATAGTTTTTTTTGCTTCAAAGTTGATTCATATTAAGCGTATGCAAACATTGCACAATAGAATGATTGTTCAAAAGATTGTCCCACATGAAAGAATTACGAGGCGAACACATACACTTGCACTCGTAGAACTTGGTGAGTTCGCAGTTAACTTTCGAAAGCTCGAAGTTACAAATGATATGGAATCGCGTCACGGTATGAATTTACGGAATTTAAAAAAGTCCTTCAGCACAAGTATATGTTTCAATCATAAAACTGAAGTACTCCCGATGTATTCGTCCGACGAACGTAATCTACGCATCAGAAACAATGTTCAATAAACTCTTGTTGTAATCGCGCCAGTTGTACTCACGCAAAATTAGATCAAAACAATGCGTGTCTCTGGCGCTGAATGGTATAT
>NW_022601623.1:0-10028 GCF_009176505.1 Sitodiplosis mosellana | reverse complement strand
CGTTTTATGTGCAATTAGAAGATGACATTCTCGCCAAGCGTGGATTTGTTACAATTATGAAAAACTTTGCGTTGGATAAAACGGTGCGCAAGGAACCATGGTTCGTTTTAGATTTTTGCCAGCTTGGATTTATCGGTGAGAACTTATTTTTTTTTTTTTTCATTATGTTGATTTCGCGAATCGCCGCGTACAAAATTTATATAATAAACATTTCCAATGTGATTTAATTCCAGGCAAAATGTTTAAATCGGCTGAACTTCCGTGGTTGATCACATTCTTTCAAATGTTCTACAACGATAAGCCGGTCGATTGGCTACTGGAACATTTGATTTATACAAAAGTTTGCAACTGGGAAAAGGATCAGGTATATAATGATCAATTTTCAATTATTGCCAATTGTCATCATTCTGTTCTATGTTCTACAATCAAATCCTTTTTAATTTATTTAACAAATGATTTTGTTGAAGTTACTTTTTGAAGAAAAAAAATAAATACAATAGAAAATCAGTCGCTCAATAATTTGATATGGATGATTTTTCTTCTACATTTTCAAACAAAAAAGAAACATTGCAAATTGGAAAAAGCAAAGTTATGGCTGCATTACAAGCCATCGCTGTTCCAGCATATCGGAACGACCTCATCTTTACGTGGCAAAGTGCAAAAATTGAAAGACAAACAATTTGGTAAAATTCCGTCATTTTATCCGCATTCGAATCCATCAGCCACCGTAAAAAGTCCAATAAATCCGTATAAAAGTCATACATTGAACCGTGCATACTTGGGTGAGACATTTTTCTGGGGTCTCTTGCCGCAGCCAGGCGACTTGGTTGAATTTATTTTTCATCAGCCCTATAATTTAAGAAGGTATGTCCAGACATTTTTTCCCCACAAAATTTATGATAATTAATTTCACTGTAGAATATTTAGTCCAATGAATAATTAATTTTTTTCGATTTGCCCTAAAAGATATCTATTTCGAAGTGGTAATAGTGAGCATCCATCGGACTGCTTCAAACAGAACACAACTGTTGAAATTTTGCCAGCATCATTGCCAGAAAATTCATATATATGGTAAAATAGTTTGACAATCAATAGCTCAACGCGAAATTTATTCAAGTGTTCCACATCTGTTTCATTTTTCAGGAGTGCCTATAATTTAACGACCGACGGATTCCTAATCGTTGGATGCTTTAATGAATTTGGTATCGCTGAAGGAGTAATCGATGCGAAAATCGGAAAAATTAGAGAAATTCGATTGCATGTGCACACGGATAGCGAAAATTGGGCCATTCTTAGCGAAGTGAGTGAATCTCGGATGTTTTTTTTTTTTTTCGTGAAAATGAAAATTATAATGAATAATAATAAATCGAAACATTTATTTATAAAAATTGTATCTCCCTATTTAAAATAGATTCACCTACAAGATACAGCAGCGTGATGATTTTTCTGAATTATTCATGTTGAATTTAGCATAATATTGTCATAAACTTAAACATCTGGCTGGACAAGTTCTTGCTTATTAGGTATTCGACCAATTGCGGTGCGAATTTTGCACAATATCGCCTGAGCCAAACATCTTTAAAACTGAACGCATTTTGTTATTTGGCGACACGTTGATGGAACACATAAACAGGATTTACAAGCTATATATAAATTACTATGTATTAAACGAAAAAAAAAACCAAACTGTGATATAAATATTACACACATGAGAGAAAAGAATTGAGAATTTGTTCATTTTAATTGTATGAATTTATATCATTTAGTTGTTAAGAAATAATTTTTTATTTAATTGATGCGTATCCTCAACGAGAAATGCTAGACAATTAAATTATTCATTTTAATTTTTCAATTTTGTAAATAGAAACAAAATATCGAAAAGAAGAAATAGCAAAAAAGACAAACATACGTTTACCGATGGCTCAGCATCTCAGCAAGTCACTGTATAAGTGGCGTGCGTTGATGTGCACAGCTACATCGACTACACACAAACAGAGCGTTTTACACACAAACAGAGAGCGCAGTGTTTGGGTGTAATCGATGTAGCTATGCTCGGATATATCCGCAGATACGAAATGCTGAGATGCTGAGCCATCGGTAAATGTATGTTTGAAAAAATACGACGAAAATATAAATTTAACACTATGACTGTTCTTGGGGCATCCTGGGCTCCCAGCGAACTTTAAAGTTGAATAAGAGTACTGAACAGTGTATAAACCAACCGAAGTTAAGTCTCATTGTATAGATTGAACAATTCTCTACACGAATGACATATACACATATGCATATGTGTGAGTATGTGTAAAATACAGCCTGTCGCATAACATATTACGCTGTTGTTCTTGAAGGACTACAGGGCCCTATGGCTATTTTATATTATAACTGGACTATGATAAGAGATATCGACTTAGTGTCTTCGGCAAAGTTGTAGCGCTCCACAACTTTGCCCAAGACATCATATCGTTATCTCTTATCAGTTACGCGGAATACGCGAGAAACCGCAGAAAACCGTGAAACACGCGAATTTTTTGTCATCATTTTTTCGCGTAACTGATAAGAGATAACGACTTGGTATCTGTGGCAAAGTTGTAATACTCGACCTGCTCTACATTGACTGTCGAAGAGGCAAGTCTCTTACTTCTTATCAGCTTCACTAAAAAAGAGGTGGGAAAATTTCGCGATTTTCGCGATTTTTAGCGTTTTTTCGCGGAAATGATAAGAGATAAGCATATTTGTTGCAGCAAAATTATAGCAAACCTCGAGTATTACAACTTTGCCTCAGACACTAATTTGTTATCTCTTATCACAGTTCAGATTTCATATGAAGTACATAGCCTGTAGTCCCCCAAGAACAAAAATAGGTATAAAATATGATGAACAGTCATAGTGTTAATTGAACAATCCATTTTATGTTGAAAAAAAAAAATGGTGTGAACTCTGGTACTTACGCTTACTTAAATATTCTTTTCAAAACAACTACAATACAATGCTCATATGTGATCAATGGCTAATATCGATATAATATTCAATCAAATGGCTTCAACAAAAAAGTTCCATGGCCTGAGCCAAATATACAAAGAAGATTATTGTAACGATTTAGTTCGGAAAGACATTGAACAAACATTTATGAAATAACACAGAACCATTTTATTCAAAACAAGCGTGCTCAGTGCTCGCTGCTCAAAGACATTTGCCCGCAGTTTTTTTTTTTACTTCAATGTCTAATGATATTATTTCCTCTTATCCCAGTTCACACTCAAAACCAAGTCAACATCAGAGGAAAACACAAAAAATTGACTCAACAATCACCACCGATCAAATCGGTTTCTATGTTTTTTTTTTCGATCGACATTCAACATATTTTAGCCATAAAAAATTGATGATACAGTTTCTTCTGTCTAAAATGAAATAATATGAAATTCAAACGAACTTGGTGTTTAAAACAAATCAAACACAGAATCACATCAAAACCATTTTGAAGAAATTCCTATGAGCATGGTTGTGCCAAAATGAAAGTGTTGCTTTGTGTCAAACAAAAGAAAGAAATACGTTAAGAAATCGCTTGAGTTTTGGAAGTCGTTGTTGATGAAAACCAACATACGTTTTCGGAAAACTAAACGGCAGAGATAATAGCATGCACGGATTATATGCAGTATATCGACGCCGCATATTATTAAACAAGTAGACAAAAAAATACACTCATACAAGTCGTGCATAGACGGCAGCACGCACAGCAAAGTACGTCTAGATCAAATTCTGTCCTATTGTAAAATTTGGTCTCATTCAAATAGGCAGTAGATACATACTATTAGCTCAAACTGAAATTCAATCATGGCAAATTACAACAATTGGTAATGTAACTATAGTAGAACCAATTTGATTAGCCGATTTGGACAAGGACTTAAACATATAGCAAAATAACTGTTATAAAATAAAAGAAAAATCAAATAAATGTGAATAATTATAATGATATTGACCAACATCACCAAGCTCCCAAAATGTGTGTATAGGATATGATATGCTTTCATTGGATATTGAAAAAATTATCAATTGTTTTTGAAAATTATTTGCATATCGAGTTTGCTGAGAAATGTTAAGCCACAAAAAAACGCATCATCAAATATAAACGATTGTAGCACTCACCATATTTTATTTGAACTTTATGTTATTTATCGATTAAATGCCCTCTTGAATTCGTAATAGATGTCTGACGTTAACATAGAAAAGTCCAGTGTTTTATATGAAATTTAGACTATCCGTTTTGAGTTTATATCGTTTGTATAAATTTTATAACATTTGTACTTAGTTATTTATTTATTGTTGTACTCTTCATTTTTTTGTTTATTACAACTTTATTTTTATAATCCAACAATTCAATTCAAAATACTTTTCCAGATCTCTAGCTAGTGACGAAAGTATTACTACGAATTCAGAGGTATTTTCGACGAAATTCCGCACAAAAGAGAATTCGAAAGAAAACAAAAACATAAGAATGAGAAAAGAAATTGCTGCTGACAAATTAAAAAAAAAAAAGATTATTAGTTAAGCTGATGTAATGCCTAGACAACTTTCAAACTAATTCAATGAATAGCACTCATTTGAAATATGGAATATCGAATTTAATGAACAAATAATTGTAATGTAAAACGATGGATTTTTGACAGAAATTATCGTAGCTGCGCAACAGGTACACTCTGTGGTCACGTCTGATGTTTACTTTGCCCTGTTTTTATTCTTTACAACAACAAATCACACACATTCTGTGTAGTTCGGTATACTTTACACAGAAATTCCAGATGGCGCCAGCTGTATTAAATCGCTAGTTGCGCAGCTATGGAAATTATACTCGATTGTACGAAATAAAATCAATTCATTTTGCAAAACGAAAGAAAAATACTCATTTGCAGTAAAATGAAGCGACAAATTCTGTTACAGTTTATTTTTTGTATCCAATAAAACGAATATGTATGTGTATATCAAAAATATAAAGCATCACAAATTTCATAATTTATGCAGTTTTTCTTTGTCTTTGTATTGAAAAGGAACTTGATTCTTCTAGCATTTGAGTATGATGAGGCTAAAACTCTTGAACCCATCAAAGTTTCAGTGCTCTAATGAATAACATGAATGAAAACGTCCCTCATCCATTGGATACACAGCTATAGTTATTTTCCATTCAATCATTGATCCGTTGTTTTGCCAGTCAATCCATTGTTTCAAGCAATTTGAGTGAGCGATTGGAGCATCGAATATTGAGTAAAAACAATACAAAACAGATTTACTTGTTTCACATTGTTTGTTGGTTGCCGGCTGGGTTTTTATTTCATGTTCTTTTTAGCACTACATGGAATGTAGGCTACTGTAGTTGTTTTTTTCCCCGAAATTTTTTTAATAGTCTTTAGGAGATTTTTTTGGACCGTAAACTAATTCATTTTAATATCCATAATTTTTATTTAAAATGAAGCAATTACGCCTAATGGCAAAAATGAAATGAAATCATGTTCATGTAATTCAATTTTGAGATAACTCAAATAAAAATGTTGACACTTTTTTCGTTGCCAATGTGAAATAATGTACGATGATCATTCACATTGAATGTACATTGTACATAAAACACATAAGTGAAGAATACAATATCATCATATGAATTTATTTAATTATTTTTGACAATATTAAAATGATTTATAACTAAAACTTGTAAAACAGACATTTCCAACGATTAAAACTACATTCCATGTAGTGCTCACGACAATAATTTGATGAGAAACATCAAATTAATTAAACTCCTTAAATTTAAATTTATAAGCTTCAAGAACGCAGAGCGGAGCGAAGCGACGATCTGCGTTCTGGTTTTCTGCTCACTCTGTCTCTTATTGAATTTCTTACTGTATGAAGTATAGTATTTCCATTTGCATTGGTTGTTTGTTTCGTTAAAAGATTCTATATAGAGTCTGGATGTACGCAATTTACTGCAAATTTCAATCATTCGCAATGTGTGCACAGTTGGTTCCAATGTTATCGCTGTTTTATTTCAGTCGTCGACAGTGGCACAGGTGTAACGGAGTAGCGAAGCATTGTACGATCCAAGTGTTTCCAACTGAAAACAAAATGTTTCACACAATGTTACAAGAATGTAATACTCGGATGTACTCACACATGATAACTTAAGTTTATATACGTTAAAGTTATGTTGGAAATCTTTCTTCTACTCTTTCTCTCTCTCACCATCTCTAAATTAGAGTTATTGTATTTTTCCGCTGAATTCCCAGTGCTTTTTTCCAAATTGAAGATGAGATAATAGGATTAAAGATTCGGATGCACTTAGACTAAATAGCAGAAATGACAATATTATCGCATACAGTTATGACAACAATTGGAATCAGTTGATTTTTGTTATGCTCGAAAAAAGAGTCAAGAATGATTTGGAGAGACATTACATGGCTAATGCGAATAAAACATACACATTCACAGGGAGCGGCAGCGACACAGGTAGCTCATTAATTGAATTCCCGATGAGTTACATCGAAATGCTCGAACATTGTTTTCCCCGTGGAAATATCACTGGGATGATGTTAACACATGAACTGTGCTGCCATTGCCAGAGGGGAATGAGAAGAGAAGAAAAAGTGTGCACGCAACAAGATTATGAAACAAATGCTAATTAGAATTGATAATTTATTTAGAAGCATAATTTATTCTGAGTACTTTTTCTCTCTGTGCCTTGCCAACTTCTTCATTTAGTAAAAAAGGAATTTTAATTCTGAAACCAAACAGATTGGGATTGAATATTGATATTGTGGAAATTGATTCTATGATCATCTGAAGGAAGAATTCACTTAAAATAATTAACGACTCTTCCGCTCACTACTAAGCTAATAACTCGAGTAAATATTTGCGAAAGTATAGGATGTAATTTAAAACAAGCGTGGAATGTATGTGCGTGTCCATGTGCATTTCTCTCCCTAGAGTTAATAGCACCAATAATTAATCAAATTAAACGAACTCGGATCCAATCCGAAACGATTAAACATATTTTTTCAGACAAAAATAATAATGTAAACATTGGTCCACATTTTTCTTCTCGTTTTTACACTCTCGCTTGCACACTGTCTCTTATTTATACTTTGTTTGTATGCTTTTTTTTATTAAGTTATTGTTTTTGTAAATGGTTTTCTTTTTGGGATTCTCTTCTCGCATGAACGTACTTAATTTTAATACGTAGTTTAAAATTGCGACTGATAATGATAGCATGAGCTGTCGAGCCAGTTGTCTCATACAATAAATTATCTTAAATTGACAATAAGGTGTTTGGTTTCAATTTACAAAAATCAAGTTATATGTTTGTGTCAGTTTGCGTCCAAAAACCAATTTTTTTCTTACCTTCATAAATTTCATTGCAAGTTTTGTCCAATTTTTTTTTTCAAATTTATTGAAGTTATAATTTTTTTTTCAATTTTTTGCCCGTTCTGCCATCTTTGTTAGAAGCTTCGTTGATTTTAAGGGAAGATTTATAATGAGGTCTCATAAATTCCGTTCCGATTTCGTTATTGACTTTGCAGGAAACGGAAATAGGCTAGTTTCGTACTTTAAGGAATGGATACGAATACGGAAAGAAATGGAACTGAATAAGGAATGAGAACACTCTCAACCGAATTTTTTCTCACAAATGATGAATTGTGTGCCCTGCATGCTGCCTAGCTATACTGTCATGAAATATCTATACAAGTATATTTTTATGCTCGATCCAGTCTCTGCTCTTCATCGGGATGAATATTTGAAAAATACAAAAATGCTAATAGTAATTATAATTACTATATGCGTTTTAAATTTAAATGGGTGAGATTGAGAGTGGTGTATGCTTCACATACTTTGTATTGGATAAGTAGAGTAGATTTTCAAGCGGTGACTTACCGCCGGTGAGCAAATCCTGAAATAATTTATTTTCTTGAACAGATGAACGATATACTCTTCCGCAAAGTTGTACAGTTTGACAAGATCAACAATTTCTGCGAATTTCAATTGATCTTCTCAATAAAATGAAAATTCCCAAAAAACCACGAGTGAAACATACTTTATCAAAATATAAGTCGTCGAAAAACATACACTGCTCTCAATCTAACCTAGATTTGTGGATTATCATTAAGTATATTGAATACATACAAAATACGAAGTGTGAAGTTGTAGAGCGCCGTCCATAAATGACGGCAAAATTCAGCACTAATTGGTGTGATTTCGCAACATTTCACAATATGTCGAAATCACTTACGGCTATTTACAGCTGATTTTGCCGTCAATTATGGATGGTGCTCTACAATTGTTCAAATTCTGACAATAAGCGGGTGGTATATTGTTTTCTAGTTCCTGGAATGAGTCCACTTCAAAAATAAGCATGCCATCATCGGCATAGAATTGTGCTTTGAGTGGTAGCTATATCATAAACCCAACTTATTTAAGCATTGATTAGTTAAATGCGTGCAGCTTATCTATCATATTGGAAAGATAATACAAATGAAACTGATAAAACAATTCATTCCTTTGCATGAAATCTATCTAACTTTTATTTAGTATAGATTATAAAACCGTACGACACACGTTTTTTTACTCTTTCCCTTGAAAAATTCCAAAACGACGTGAAAATAAGATTCAAATTATGAGAAATTGCATCATCACACACTAATAATGAAAAATTCTATTCCGGACAAGTCTAATTCCATGTAAAATGGCCCACTAAACGCTTTTGTAGAAGCAATTATATGTGAAAAACCATTAGAAATGGGAGTAAATGGCATGCAAACTAGTTTAAACAATAAGCTGTACACTGAAAATGGCGAATTTAATGGAACGCTTAATCATAACTTTTGAAAAGTAATGATGCAGTTCCTCCTCTTCGTAGTTTTAAAATTTCTCAAGGAAGAGTGAAAAAACATGTGTCGTATTAATTAATGTCTAAACAAAATAGAATTTGGATTCTACGCACATTTGAAAAAAAAATTGTCCACTTCGAATGTTAAGTTCAACTTGATAGTTCGAAATGTCATACAATTTTAAATTTGAAGTAAACACAACACATTGGTGGTTAACATAGATTTGTATTTAGATAAAGTACAGCAAAAATTAATGCTATACGCAGTTTTTCTCGACTTAGGTGCTCAAAGTTTGTCACGATGAAAATGGGACTGACAACATCGCCTCTACGCCAACGTGGATGCTTACTTATATTGGCTTTTTGTATAATGATGATTCCATTCACTTTAATGATGCTGCTTATAAGACCCGGTCAGTATAGTGATTTTTTTGAAAATTTTGTTACATTTTCGTAAAAAAAACTTTAAATTGCGATCATAATTTCAAAAGAATAAAAAATCGTAAATCCAGATCGATACAATTTGGTAATGGATTTAGAAAATTACCAGTTTGTATATGTTGGAACTCGAGACAATTACTGTTATCAACTTCACTTGCAACTTCCGCCGCTCATCCAACATGTTGGTCAATCATTTTG
The DNA here is from genome assembly GCF_009176505.1 of Sitodiplosis mosellana. Classification (NCBI taxonomy): domain Eukaryota; kingdom Metazoa; phylum Arthropoda; class Insecta; order Diptera; family Cecidomyiidae; genus Sitodiplosis; species Sitodiplosis mosellana. Next base: position 526 of record NW_022601623.1, on the reverse strand, counting down.
CGATCAATTGATTCAAAGCATTCACACCACATGATCGTCGTTTTATTTACCTAATAGTACTGAGTTTCCATGAGTACTACATAAATGGCGTTTTTATACACAAAGTAGCTACTTGAGTGTAAATTACGTTAGTCGAAATCGAAATTGATGAAAAATTTTGGGAGAGATGGTGGGGTTTTTCCAAGGGGGTAGTTTTCACAGTTTTCTAACGTACAAGTTTCGACGAATTTGTCTCATTTTGCACCGAGTAGTTCCGAGTAGCACCGAGTAGATTCTAGTATTGCCAAGTGTTTGTTGAGTATGAATTTGTGTCTAACCCTTTGGGTTTTTCTATTTTCATAATCAATTTAAACAATTTTCAAGTTTTTGTTCAATTTGATTTTCAAATCACGGCACACAAACTCACACAAAAAATCAACAATTTGGTTTTTATAGAAAATATTTTTCGAATTAAATAGTTTGATTGAATTTCTTTCCTCTTTGTATAGATTTATCGGCTGAACTGACAATGTCTCAGCGTTTAGCT
>NW_022601622.1:0-1106 GCF_009176505.1 Sitodiplosis mosellana | reverse complement strand
TTAAAATTATAGAATGCTGCGAATATAATATTCCGAGAAATTCGAATGATTTCACGCATGTGAGTTAAATCGCCTAGGGAATCAAACACGTAGTTTTTAATTTTCCATCAGCTGATAAGTATTCGAGTATTTTTCTAATAATATCAATCAATGTGTATCAGTTGAGACTTATTGAAAATCAGAAACCGCAAATGCAGACAGAAAAACAGTATAAAAACGGATTGGCACAAGTGAATAAAACTATCAAGCAGCATCACAATGTCAAAAAGTCACACAAACGATTGTGGGCAGAAAACACAGAGATGAAAAGAGCGGAAAACACAGAAATCCGAAGCGAGATTTTTTTCTTTTTGGTTTATGTGTAGTAACTCATAACGCGTAAACACATTCAACCTGCTGTATCCACATTCCACATACAACGAGAATTTACTGCGAATCACAGTTTTATGCCAATTCTATGTTTCGAAAGGATACTGAGGTGTTGAAGGAAATTAAAGCTGACATTTTGGCCACGGCCATAAATTGTAATTTGTGTGGAACAATATTGCATAGTATGTGCTTAGTTGCACAAAAAATTGGAACTGATCTGACATTCCTTCACATGGTAATATAACCTAAATGAGCCAGCTCCCTTTTATAAGAACGATCATACAAAGGAGATCATACAACTGGCTCACTGGGAGCACTAAGCGATATCATTGCCTATATAAATAAAACACAAAATGTTTACATTTTTCTAATTCAACAAAAAGCATGTTTCATTTATTTCAAAGTCGACATAGTTGAATATACTACAGGTGGAATGGGCAACCCGCCTCAATAAGATCCTCATTGATGAATGAGCAATTGGGCAAAGTGATCATGCCGACAAATTATTAAGTAGTGATCATTTGATATCACTGTTAACGCCCACCTATACAATGATCGTACCCTGGTATACAGACTCCAGTACCGCAATCGTCATCAGATGAATATCTTTTCCCTCCAAGTTGACCTGCAAAATAGCAACGAATACTCCATCAAAATTAACTATGATCTACGAATCTATTAGTGAGTTTGAAAGGATGCGTAATTTGTTCACGTCTATTTATGGTGACAGTGTATAA
>NW_022601621.1:0-1106 GCF_009176505.1 Sitodiplosis mosellana | reverse complement strand
TTATACACTGTCACCATAAATAGACGTGAACAAATTACGCATCCTTTCAAACTCACTAATAGATTCGTAGATCATAGTTAATTTTGATGGAGTATTCGTTGCTATTTTGCAGGTCAACTTGGAGGGAAAAGATATTCATCTGATGACGATTGCGGTACTGGAGTCTGTATACCAGGGTACGATCATTGTATAGGTGGGCGTTAACAGTGATATCAAATGATCACTACTTAATAATTTGTCGGCATGATCACTTTGCCCAATTGCTCATTCATCAATGAGGATCTTATTGAGGCGGGTTGCCCATTCCACCTGTAGTATATTCAACTATGTCGACTTTGAAATAAATGAAACATGCTTTTTGTTGAATTAGAAAAATGTAAACATTTTGTGTTTTATTTATATAGGCAATGATATCGCTTAGTGCTCCCAGTGAGCCAGTTGTATGATCTCCTTTGTATGATCGTTCTTATAAAAGGGAGCTGGCTCATTTAGGTTATATTACCATGTGAAGGAATGTCAGATCAGTTCCAATTTTTTGTGCAACTAAGCACATACTATGCAATATTGTTCCACACAAATTACAATTTATGGCCGTGGCCAAAATGTCAGCTTTAATTTCCTTCAACACCTCAGTATCCTTTCGAAACATAGAATTGGCATAAAACTGTGATTCGCAGTAAATTCTCGTTGTATGTGGAATGTGGATACAGCAGGTTGAATGTGTTTACGCGTTATGAGTTACTACACATAAACCAAAAAGAAAAAAATCTCGCTTCGGATTTCTGTGTTTTCCGCTCTTTTCATCTCTGTGTTTTCTGCCCACAATCGTTTGTGTGACTTTTTGACATTGTGATGCTGCTTGATAGTTTTATTCACTTGTGCCAATCCGTTTTTATACTGTTTTTCTGTCTGCATTTGCGGTTTCTGATTTTCAATAAGTCTCAACTGATACACATTGATTGATATTATTAGAAAAATACTCGAATACTTATCAGCTGATGGAAAATTAAAAACTACGTGTTTGATTCCCTAGGCGATTTAACTCACATGCGTGAAATCATTCGAATTTCTCGGAATATTATATTCGCAGCATTCTATAATTTTAA
>NW_022601620.1:0-1137 GCF_009176505.1 Sitodiplosis mosellana | reverse complement strand
TGCTATTTTGCAGGTCATATTGAAGGGAAAAGATGTTCGTCTGATGACGATTGCGATGCTGGAGTCTGTATACCAGGGTACGATCATTGTATAGGTGGGCATTAACAGTGATATCAAATGATCACTACTTAATAATTTGTCGGCATGATCAATTGCCCAATTGCTCATTCATCAATGAGAATCTTATTAAGGCGGGTTGCCCATTTCACCTGTAGTATATTCAACTATGTCGACTTTGAAATAAATGAAACATGCTTTGTGTTGAATTAGAAAAATGTAAACATTTTGTGTTTTATTTAGATAGGCAATGATATCGCTTAGTGCTCCCAGTGAGCCAGTTGTATGATCTCCTTTGTATGATCGTTCTTATGAAAGGGAGCTGGCTCAATTAGGTTATATTACCATGTGAAGAAATGTCAGATCAGTTCCAATTTTTTGTGCAACTAAGCACAAACTATGTAATATTGTTCCACACAAATTACAATTTATGGCCGTGGCCCAAAATGTCAGCTTTAATTTCCTTCAACACCTCAGTATCCTTCCGAAACATAGAATTGGCATAAAACTGTGATTCGCAGTAAATTCTCGTTGTATGTGGAATGTGGATACAGTAGGTTGAATGTGTTTACGCGTTATGAGTTACTACACATAAACCAAAAAGAAAAAAAATCTCGCTTCGAATTTCTGTGTTTTCCGCTCTTTTCATCTCTGTGTTTTCTGCACACAATCGTTTGCGTGACTTTTTGACATTGTGATGCTGCTTGATAGTTTTATTCACTTGTGCCAACCCGTTTTTATACTGTTTTTCTGTCTGCATTTGCGGTTTCTGATTTTCAATAAGTCTCAACTGATACAAATTGATTGATATTATTAGAGAAATACTCGAATACTTATCAGCTGATAGAAAATTAAAAACTACGTATTTGATTCCCTAGGCGATTAAACTCACATGCGTGAAATCATTCGAATTTCTCGGAATATTATATTCGCAGCATTCTATAATTTTAATGGAATCGTCCAAGCAGTTTTTATTTTTACATCATTTGATAAGTATTCGACTATTTTTCTAATAATACCAATCAGTACGTATCAGTTATTGAAAATTAAGAAACTGCAAACGCAGTCAGAAAAATAGTA
>NW_022601619.1:0-1137 GCF_009176505.1 Sitodiplosis mosellana | reverse complement strand
TACTATTTTTCTGACTGCGTTTGCAGTTTCTTAATTTTCAATAACTGATACGTACTGATTGGTATTATTAGAAAAATAGTCGAATACTTATCAAATGATGTAAAAATAAAAACTGCTTGGACGATTCCATTAAAATTATAGAATGCTGCGAATATAATATTCCGAGAAATTCGAATGATTTCACGCATGTGAGTTTAATCGCCTAGGGAATCAAATACGTAGTTTTTAATTTTCTATCAGCTGATAAGTATTCGAGTATTTCTCTAATAATATCAATCAATTTGTATCAGTTGAGACTTATTGAAAATCAGAAACCGCAAATGCAGACAGAAAAACAGTATAAAAACGGGTTGGCACAAGTGAATAAAACTATCAAGCAGCATCACAATGTCAAAAAGTCACGCAAACGATTGTGTGCAGAAAACACAGAGATGAAAAGAGCGGAAAACACAGAAATTCGAAGCGAGATTTTTTTTCTTTTTGGTTTATGTGTAGTAACTCATAACGCGTAAACACATTCAACCTACTGTATCCACATTCCACATACAACGAGAATTTACTGCGAATCACAGTTTTATGCCAATTCTATGTTTCGGAAGGATACTGAGGTGTTGAAGGAAATTAAAGCTGACATTTTGGGCCACGGCCATAAATTGTAATTTGTGTGGAACAATATTACATAGTTTGTGCTTAGTTGCACAAAAAATTGGAACTGATCTGACATTTCTTCACATGGTAATATAACCTAATTGAGCCAGCTCCCTTTCATAAGAACGATCATACAAAGGAGATCATACAACTGGCTCACTGGGAGCACTAAGCGATATCATTGCCTATCTAAATAAAACACAAAATGTTTACATTTTTCTAATTCAACACAAAGCATGTTTCATTTATTTCAAAGTCGACATAGTTGAATATACTACAGGTGAAATGGGCAACCCGCCTTAATAAGATTCTCATTGATGAATGAGCAATTGGGCAATTGATCATGCCGACAAATTATTAAGTAGTGATCATTTGATATCACTGTTAATGCCCACCTATACAATGATCGTACCCTGGTATACAGACTCCAGCATCGCAATCGTCATCAGACGAACATCTTTTCCCTTCAATATGACCTGCAAAATAGCA
>NW_022601618.1:0-2864 GCF_009176505.1 Sitodiplosis mosellana | reverse complement strand
CAGGCGCCTGAGATAGCAAATTCAGTTCAGCTTAGGCCTACTCAGCAGCAAATATGCAATCTCTGGAGAAGAGCTGGCTCATTTAGATTAAGTTTCCATGTCAAGAGATATTACAACAGTTTCAATTTTTTGAATATTCTTTTAACACATACTATACAATAATGTTCTACATCGATTGCAATTTATGACCATGGCCATAAGATGACAGCTTTAATATCTTTTAACACTTCAGTATCCCTTCGAAACACAGAACTGGCTTGGCCTTCAACGGTTATGCTCGTCACATTTGAAATACGAAGTTGTGTTGTATCAATATGGGTTTCCTTTGGTGAACACCCTGGAAAATAGGTTTCGAGCGTTGTTCTTCCGTTCTGTAAGAATACCCAAAAGATATGAACAGTATTGTTGCAAAGGTTGTAACTGTCTTTTGTTACTCCTATATGGTCAGTGCAAAAGCATTTATTGTCCTACCTAACGCGAGCGCCATCTGTTCGGTTTGAACATGAGAACAAATTGATCCATACAGAGTTATAATACAACAACATCTCTATGTAGGGGAAACGCTGTAGTTCGTTTTGTTTGGCACATTTTTTATACACTGCTTTTATTTCCACCGATTCCTATATCGGTTGGCAGCTGGAGTCACTTTGTTTGTTTTCATGTTCTCACTGAATAGATGGCGTTCGCTTTAAGGAGGGCAATAAATGCTTTTGCACTAAAGGTATGGTTACTCCTTTTTGAAATGAACAACTAGAGATGTAAAAACAAACATTCGGAATGCATCCTTTTTGTTTACTAACTTAAAGTTACGTTAAATAATAGAAAAAAAATTATGTTTGAGATTGAGCACCCGATCTCTCGATCTCCCTTTTTATACTATTTTTCTGACTGCGTTTGCAGTTTCTTAATTTTCAATAACTGATACGTATTGATTGGTAGTCTATTTATGGTGACAGTGTATAAGTGATAACTGAAAAATTGTTTTTCTATTCTATGACTTCTCTCAAAATAAAGGTTTTATTTATTTCGATAATGATAACTCACATGCTACTTGTGCTATTAACACAATACACATAACAAGTAGAATAAGATACTTGAACATTTTGCTGACCGTCGTTCTGTTCGTTCGAATGCATAATTTGAACTCAATAGATCATTGTCTGTCTTCCTTTTCATACTATTTTTTCTGACTGCATTTGCAGTTTCTTATTTTTAATTCGTCTCAACTGATAACACACTGCTGCGAATATAATATTCCGAGAGATCCGAATGATAATGGCATGCACATTTTAAAATACAGCAAAAATCACTCATTTTACATTGTCATTGTTCGCTTGCACCCGGCCTATGTTCCAAGGAGATTGCTTACATCGATCGCACTTATACACAAGCGGGCTGCTGATTGGTAGCAATCAATGTGTCCAAAACGCATAAATACGGCATCGCATAAGGCAGTTATCGCATAAATATCACGCGATAATTTTCTGCTTGCGTTGCCGCAGTATACAATATTTCAATAGCCTTCTTACGACGCACGTTCGAATTACTTTACACATATAACGAAGCGAACGCAAGCGAGCGTCGCAAGATGACGGCCATTGAAATATCGTATACTGCGGCAACGCAAGCAGAAAATTGTCGCGCGATATTTGTGCGATAACTGCCTTATGCGATGCCGTATTCATGCGTTTTGGACACATTGGTAGCAATTGGGGAAAAATTGTGATGAAATGTGTGGAAAAGTCAAAGTAGACTTTAGCAACAAATCGCATTTCGTTGTGAAATCATTCGAATTTCTCGGAATATTATAATCGCAGCATTCTATATTTTAATGGAATCGTCTATGCAGTTTTTATTTTTACATCATCTGATAAGTATTCGACTATTTTTCTAATAATACCAGTTCGTACCAGTTTTCAGTACGTATCAGTTATTGAAAATTAAGAAACTGCAAACGCAGTCAGAAAAATAGTATAAAAAGGGAGATCGACTTGGATTTATTCAGTTCAAATTCTGCATTCGAACGAGCAATACAACAGCGAGCAAAATGTTCAAGAATCTTATTCTATTTGTTATGTGTATTGTGTTAATAGCACAAGTAGCAGGTGAGTTATCATTAATAAAATAAATAAAACCTAATTTTTCACTCCATTTCGGTTTTGGTATTGATTGCGTTTGAATGTCGAGAGAATTCATACAGAAGAAAAACAACATTTTAGTTATCTCTTAGCAGTGTGAACACTGAACATATCACTGTCGCCACAAACAGACGTGAACAAATTACACATCCTTTCGAACTCACCAATAGATTCGTAGATTTCAATAAAAACTTTTAGCTACTAGAGTTAATTTTAATGGAGTATTCGTTGCTAATTGAATCCTTCTCGTTTTTATTAGATATTTTTGCAGCGCAACCATGTACAGATGATAAAGAATGTTATCTTGGATTTTGTGGCACGGACGGAAATTGTGTATATTTGGGTTTGCCAAATGGGTGATGTTGAGTTTCCATTCCATCTGTAGTATATTCAACTATGTCGACTTTGAAATAAATGAAACATGTTTTGTGTTGAATTAGAAAAATGTAAAAAATTTGTGTTTTATTTTGAACAATGATGTCGCTGATCAATTTTTTCGAATATTCACTAAGCACATACTATGCAATATTGTTCCACACAAAATACAATTTATGGCTTCGGCCTTACATGTCAGCTTTAATTTCTTTTAACACCTCAGTATCCCTTCGAAACATAGGACTGGTTTAAAACTGTGATTCACAGTAAATTCTCGTTGTATGTATGTGGAATGTGGATACAGTACTCTCTGAGTTCCATCACATGGAATGATACGTGTGACGGCATATT
>NW_022601617.1:0-2864 GCF_009176505.1 Sitodiplosis mosellana | reverse complement strand
AATATGCCGTCACACGTATCATTCCATGTGATGGAACTCAGAGAGTACTGTATCCACATTCCACATACATACAACGAGAATTTACTGTGAATCACAGTTTTAAACCAGTCCTATGTTTCGAAGGGATACTGAGGTGTTAAAAGAAATTAAAGCTGACATGTAAGGCCGAAGCCATAAATTGTATTTTGTGTGGAACAATATTGCATAGTATGTGCTTAGTGAATATTCGAAAAAATTGATCAGCGACATCATTGTTCAAAATAAAACACAAATTTTTTACATTTTTCTAATTCAACACAAAACATGTTTCATTTATTTCAAAGTCGACATAGTTGAATATACTACAGATGGAATGGAAACTCAACATCACCCATTTGGCAAACCCAAATATACACAATTTCCGTCCGTGCCACAAAATCCAAGATAACATTCTTTATCATCTGTACATGGTTGCGCTGCAAAAATATCTAATAAAAACGAGAAGGATTCAATTAGCAACGAATACTCCATTAAAATTAACTCTAGTAGCTAAAAGTTTTTATTGAAATCTACGAATCTATTGGTGAGTTCGAAAGGATGTGTAATTTGTTCACGTCTGTTTGTGGCGACAGTGATATGTTCAGTGTTCACACTGCTAAGAGATAACTAAAATGTTGTTTTTCTTCTGTATGAATTCTCTCGACATTCAAACGCAATCAATACCAAAACCGAAATGGAGTGAAAAATTAGGTTTTATTTATTTTATTAATGATAACTCACCTGCTACTTGTGCTATTAACACAATACACATAACAAATAGAATAAGATTCTTGAACATTTTGCTCGCTGTTGTATTGCTCGTTCGAATGCAGAATTTGAACTGAATAAATCCAAGTCGATCTCCCTTTTTATACTATTTTTCTGACTGCGTTTGCAGTTTCTTAATTTTCAATAACTGATACGTACTGAAAACTGGTACGAACTGGTATTATTAGAAAAATAGTCGAATACTTATCAGATGATGTAAAAATAAAAACTGCATAGACGATTCCATTAAAATATAGAATGCTGCGATTATAATATTCCGAGAAATTCGAATGATTTCACAACGAAATGCGATTTGTTGCTAAAGTCTACTTTGACTTTTCCACACATTTCATCACAATTTTTCCCCAATTGCTACCAATGTGTCCAAAACGCATGAATACGGCATCGCATAAGGCAGTTATCGCACAAATATCGCGCGACAATTTTCTGCTTGCGTTGCCGCAGTATACGATATTTCAATGGCCGTCATCTTGCGACGCTCGCTTGCGTTCGCTTCGTTATATGTGTAAAGTAATTCGAACGTGCGTCGTAAGAAGGCTATTGAAATATTGTATACTGCGGCAACGCAAGCAGAAAATTATCGCGTGATATTTATGCGATAACTGCCTTATGCGATGCCGTATTTATGCGTTTTGGACACATTGATTGCTACCAATCAGCAGCCCGCTTGTGTATAAGTGCGATCGATGTAAGCAATCTCCTTGGAACATAGGCCGGGTGCAAGCGAACAATGACAATGTAAAATGAGTGATTTTTGCTGTATTTTAAAATGTGCATGCCATTATCATTCGGATCTCTCGGAATATTATATTCGCAGCAGTGTGTTATCAGTTGAGACGAATTAAAAATAAGAAACTGCAAATGCAGTCAGAAAAAATAGTATGAAAAGGAAGACAGACAATGATCTATTGAGTTCAAATTATGCATTCGAACGAACAGAACGACGGTCAGCAAAATGTTCAAGTATCTTATTCTACTTGTTATGTGTATTGTGTTAATAGCACAAGTAGCATGTGAGTTATCATTATCGAAATAAATAAAACCTTTATTTTGAGAGAAGTCATAGAATAGAAAAACAATTTTTCAGTTATCACTTATACACTGTCACCATAAATAGACTACCAATCAATACGTATCAGTTATTGAAAATTAAGAAACTGCAAACGCAGTCAGAAAAATAGTATAAAAAGGGAGATCGAGAGATCGGGTGCTCAATCTCAAACATAATTTTTTTTCTATTATTTAACGTAACTTTAAGTTAGTAAACAAAAAGGATGCATTCCGAATGTTTGTTTTTACATCTCTAGTTGTTCATTTCAAAAAGGAGTAACCATACCTTTAGTGCAAAAGCATTTATTGCCCTCCTTAAAGCGAACGCCATCTATTCAGTGAGAACATGAAAACAAACAAAGTGACTCCAGCTGCCAACCGATATAGGAATCGGTGGAAATAAAAGCAGTGTATAAAAAATGTGCCAAACAAAACGAACTACAGCGTTTCCCCTACATAGAGATGTTGTTGTATTATAACTCTGTATGGATCAATTTGTTCTCATGTTCAAACCGAACAGATGGCGCTCGCGTTAGGTAGGACAATAAATGCTTTTGCACTGACCATATAGGAGTAACAAAAGACAGTTACAACCTTTGCAACAATACTGTTCATATCTTTTGGGTATTCTTACAGAACGGAAGAACAACGCTCGAAACCTATTTTCCAGGGTGTTCACCAAAGGAAACCCATATTGATACAACACAACTTCGTATTTCAAATGTGACGAGCATAACCGTTGAAGGCCAAGCCAGTTCTGTGTTTCGAAGGGATACTGAAGTGTTAAAAGATATTAAAGCTGTCATCTTATGGCCATGGTCATAAATTGCAATCGATGTAGAACATTATTGTATAGTATGTGTTAAAAGAATATTCAAAAAATTGAAACTGTTGTAATATCTCTTGACATGGAAACTTAATCTAAATGAGCCAGCTCTTCTCCAGAGATTGCATATTTGCTGCTGAGTAGGCCTAAGCTGAACTGAATTTGCTATCTCAGGCGCCTG
>NW_022601616.1:0-2019 GCF_009176505.1 Sitodiplosis mosellana | reverse complement strand
GCCAAAGGCGCTCGAGAGCCCAATACAAGACCTAAAAACAGGGCGCAACAATTTGAGAGCACACGAACAAAACACTATTCTGTTTGCTCTTTGACTCATTAAGTCTTTGGTCCAAGAAAAAATGGCATTCAAAGTAAGAGATAGCCAAAAATATACATTCTGTTCAACCCATTACTGTGACTAAATTTTATGTTATTTCGACTGAATTTTGTGTTTAGAAATGGAGTGTATGGTTAACCCTTAAATAAAAACAGTTTTGAATTCGTAAATCAAACATTATAAGCAGCTATATAGCAGGGACTTATACACCTAAATAAAATGAGTGTGAGTGTTCGGAATTTTATGAAGAGCGCTCCAAAGTGCAATCCTCAAAATATCGTCGGAAGAGCGTTTCAAAGCACTAATCATATAGTTTTGAGGCGCTCCCATCCTTCGCTGTGCATTGTATTTTTTCTGCGAGACCTCAATATGGTTCGGATATGCACAAATTCATTAATGACAATGTTAAGTCCTTAGGAGATATTATTATTTCCAATATCCATATTTTTATAGTTTTGTTGCACTTTCCAATGCAATGTGCATTGTGCAATAAGCAGGGGGATTACAGATTGACAGTTGAGCTGCATGATTAATACTGAATGAATAGTTCTGCAGCGTGCTGTATATGATATCGTAGGGCAAACTGCGGCGCTAGTGTGCTTGTGTTTCAATCTACAAACCCCCTGGCAATAAGAGAATGAAAATCAATTGTAAATTTTCTTTTCAAGTTGAACAAAATGTTCAGGCTGATGAAAAAGGGCGCAATTTTTTTTAAAAAGGGCGCAATTGATTTTCCGCACGAGGGCGCAAAAAGATGAAAATAGACCCTGGTCCGTCTTCCTTTTTACACTCTTTTTCTGGTTGCATTTGTGGTTTCTCATTTTCAATACGTGTCTACTGATAACACAAAGATTAGTATTATTGGAAAAGCGGTCGAATGCTTATCAGATGATGTGAAAATACAAACTGCATAATATTCTGAGAAATACGAATGATAAATAATATTCGCAGCATTCTATGTCAATGGAATCGCACATGCAATTTGTATTTTCTCATACAGAATATTTTTCTATGACAATCGTGTCCAAAGCGCTGCATATCTTCAAAGACTAAGTACGAAAAAGTGCGGTCACAATCTCAAACGCAATTTTTTGTTATTATTCAATGTAATTTTGAAATAGTAAACAAAAAGGATGCATTTCGTATGTGTGATTTCTCATCTATAGTTTTTCATTTAAAAAAGTAGTAAAAGAAGACAGTTAAAACATTTGGAATCAATACCTATGCAACCATATTGTTTATGACTTTTGGGTATTGTTACAGAAAGGAAGAACAACGCGAGATTTTTTTTTTCATTTTGGTTTGTGTATAGTAACACATAACACATAAGCCGTAAACACATTCAACCTACTGTATCCACATTCCATATACATACAACGAGAAGTTACTGTGAATCACAGTTTTAAACCAGTCCTATGTGTCGAAGGGATACTGAGGTGTTAAAAGAAATTAAAGCTGACATGTTAGGCCGAAGCCATAAATTGTATTTTGTGTGGAACAATATTGCATAGTATGTGCTTAGTGAATATTCGAAAAAATTGATCAGCGACATCATTGTTCAAAATAAAACACAAATTTTTTACATTTTTCTAATTCAACACAAAACATGTTTCATTTATTTCAAAGTCGACATTGTTGAATATACTACAGAAACCTTCTACCAAATTTCACAACGTCCGGTCTGGTCACAATATCCAAGAGGGCAATCTTTACTAGTTGTACATGCTTGCGCTGCAAAAATATGTAATAAAAACGAGAAGGATTCAATTAGCAACGAATACTCAATTAAAATTAACTCTTAACTAAGAGTTTTTATTGAAATCTACGAATCTATTGGTGAGTTCGAAAGGATGTGTAATTTGTTCACGTCTGTTTGTGGCGACAGTGATATGTTCAGTGTTCACACTGCTAAGAGATAAC
>NW_022601615.1:0-2019 GCF_009176505.1 Sitodiplosis mosellana | reverse complement strand
GTTATCTCTTAGCAGTGTGAACACTGAACATATCACTGTCGCCACAAACAGACGTGAACAAATTACACATCCTTTCGAACTCACCAATAGATTCGTAGATTTCAATAAAAACTCTTAGTTAAGAGTTAATTTTAATTGAGTATTCGTTGCTAATTGAATCCTTCTCGTTTTTATTACATATTTTTGCAGCGCAAGCATGTACAACTAGTAAAGATTGCCCTCTTGGATATTGTGACCAGACCGGACGTTGTGAAATTTGGTAGAAGGTTTCTGTAGTATATTCAACAATGTCGACTTTGAAATAAATGAAACATGTTTTGTGTTGAATTAGAAAAATGTAAAAAATTTGTGTTTTATTTTGAACAATGATGTCGCTGATCAATTTTTTCGAATATTCACTAAGCACATACTATGCAATATTGTTCCACACAAAATACAATTTATGGCTTCGGCCTAACATGTCAGCTTTAATTTCTTTTAACACCTCAGTATCCCTTCGACACATAGGACTGGTTTAAAACTGTGATTCACAGTAACTTCTCGTTGTATGTATATGGAATGTGGATACAGTAGGTTGAATGTGTTTACGGCTTATGTGTTATGTGTTACTATACACAAACCAAAATGAAAAAAAAAATCTCGCGTTGTTCTTCCTTTCTGTAACAATACCCAAAAGTCATAAACAATATGGTTGCATAGGTATTGATTCCAAATGTTTTAACTGTCTTCTTTTACTACTTTTTTAAATGAAAAACTATAGATGAGAAATCACACATACGAAATGCATCCTTTTTGTTTACTATTTCAAAATTACATTGAATAATAACAAAAAATTGCGTTTGAGATTGTGACCGCACTTTTTCGTACTTAGTCTTTGAAGATATGCAGCGCTTTGGACACGATTGTCATAGAAAAATATTCTGTATGAGAAAATACAAATTGCATGTGCGATTCCATTGACATAGAATGCTGCGAATATTATTTATCATTCGTATTTCTCAGAATATTATGCAGTTTGTATTTTCACATCATCTGATAAGCATTCGACCGCTTTTCCAATAATACTAATCTTTGTGTTATCAGTAGACACGTATTGAAAATGAGAAACCACAAATGCAACCAGAAAAAGAGTGTAAAAAGGAAGACGGACCAGGGTCTATTTTCATCTTTTTGCGCCCTCGTGCGGAAAATCAATTGCGCCCTTTTTAAAAAAAATTGCGCCCTTTTTCATCAGCCTGAACATTTTGTTCAACTTGAAAAGAAAATTTACAATTGATTTTCATTCTCTTATTGCCAGGGGGTTTGTAGATTGAAACACAAGCACACTAGCGCCGCAGTTTGCCCTACGATATCATATACAGCACGCTGCAGAACTATTCATTCAGTATTAATCATGCAGCTCAACTGTCAATCTGTAATCCCCCTGCTTATTGCACAATGCACATTGCATTGGAAAGTGCAACAAAACTATAAAAATATGGATATTGGAAATAATAATATCTCCTAAGGACTTAACATTGTCATTAATGAATTTGTGCATATCCGAACCATATTGAGGTCTCGCAGAAAAAATACAATGCACAGCGAAGGATGGGAGCGCCTCAAAACTATATGATTAGTGCTTTGAAACGCTCTTCCGACGATATTTTGAGGATTGCACTTTGGAGCGCTCTTCATAAAATTCCGAACACTCACACTCATTTTATTTAGGTGTATAAGTCCCTGCTATATAGCTGCTTATAATGTTTGATTTACGAATTCAAAACTGTTTTTATTTAAGGGTTAACCATACACTCCATTTCTAAACACAAAATTCAGTCGAAATAACATAAAATTTAGTCACAGTAATGGGTTGAACAGAATGTATATTTTTGGCTATCTCTTACTTTGAATGCCATTTTTTCTTGGACCAAAGACTTAATGAGTCAAAGAGCAAACAGAATAGTGTTTTGTTCGTGTGCTCTCAAATTGTTGCGCCCTGTTTTTAGGTCTTGTATTGGGCTCTCGAGCGCCTTTGGC
>NW_022601614.1:0-1147 GCF_009176505.1 Sitodiplosis mosellana | reverse complement strand
TGCTATTTTGCAGGTCATATTGAAGGGAAAAGATGTTCGTCTGATGATGATTGCATTCCTGGAGCCTGTGCAGAAGGGTACGATCATTGTATGGGTGGGTATTAATAGTGATATCTTAGTTATAGTTAATTTTGATGGAGTATTCGTTGCTATTTTGCAGGTCAACTTGGAGGGAAAATATGTTCATCTGATGACGATTGCGGTGCTAGAGTCTGTATACCAGGGTGCGATCATTGTATAGGTGGGCATTAACAGTGTTATCAAATGATCACTACTTAATAATTTGTCGGCATGATCAATTTGCCCAATTGCTCATTCATCAATGAAAATCTTATTGAGGCGGGTTGCCCATTTCACCTGTAGTATATTCAACTATGTCGACTTTGAAATAAATGAAACATGCTTTGTGTTGAATTAGAAAAATGTAAACATTTTGTGTTTTATTTATATAGGCAATGAAATCGCTTAGTGCCCCCAGTGAGCCAGTTGTATGATCTCCTTTGTATGATCGTTCTTATGAAAGGGAGCTGGCTCATTTAGGTTATATTACCATGTGAAGAAATGTCAGCTCAGTTCCAATTTTTTGTGCAACTAAGCACATACTATGCAATATTGTTCCACACAAATTACAATTTATGGCCGTGGCCCAAAATGTCAGCTTTAATTTCCTTCAACACCTCAGTATCCTTTCGAAACATAGAATTGGCATAAAACTGTGATTCGCAGTAAATTCTCGTTGTATGTGGAATGTGGATACAGTAGGTTGAATGTGTTTATGCGTTATGAGTTACTACACATAAACCAAAAAGAAAAAAATCTCGCTTCGAATCTCTGTGTTTTCCGCTCTTTTTATCTCTGTGTTTTCTGCACACAATCGTTTGTGTGACTTTTTGACATTGTGATGCTGCTTGATAGTTTTATTCACTTGTGCCAATCCGTTTTTTTACTGTTTTTCTGTCTGCATTTGCGGTTTCTGATTTTCAATAAGTCTCCACTGATACACATTGATTGATATTATTAGAAAAATACTCGAATACTTATCAGCTGATGGAAAATTAAAAACTACGTATTTGATTCCCTAGGCGATTAAACTCATATGCGTGAAATCATTCGAATTTCTCGGAATATTATATTCGCAGCATTCTAT
>NW_022601613.1:0-1147 GCF_009176505.1 Sitodiplosis mosellana | reverse complement strand
ATAGAATGCTGCGAATATAATATTCCGAGAAATTCGAATGATTTCACGCATATGAGTTTAATCGCCTAGGGAATCAAATACGTAGTTTTTAATTTTCCATCAGCTGATAAGTATTCGAGTATTTTTCTAATAATATCAATCAATGTGTATCAGTGGAGACTTATTGAAAATCAGAAACCGCAAATGCAGACAGAAAAACAGTAAAAAAACGGATTGGCACAAGTGAATAAAACTATCAAGCAGCATCACAATGTCAAAAAGTCACACAAACGATTGTGTGCAGAAAACACAGAGATAAAAAGAGCGGAAAACACAGAGATTCGAAGCGAGATTTTTTTCTTTTTGGTTTATGTGTAGTAACTCATAACGCATAAACACATTCAACCTACTGTATCCACATTCCACATACAACGAGAATTTACTGCGAATCACAGTTTTATGCCAATTCTATGTTTCGAAAGGATACTGAGGTGTTGAAGGAAATTAAAGCTGACATTTTGGGCCACGGCCATAAATTGTAATTTGTGTGGAACAATATTGCATAGTATGTGCTTAGTTGCACAAAAAATTGGAACTGAGCTGACATTTCTTCACATGGTAATATAACCTAAATGAGCCAGCTCCCTTTCATAAGAACGATCATACAAAGGAGATCATACAACTGGCTCACTGGGGGCACTAAGCGATTTCATTGCCTATATAAATAAAACACAAAATGTTTACATTTTTCTAATTCAACACAAAGCATGTTTCATTTATTTCAAAGTCGACATAGTTGAATATACTACAGGTGAAATGGGCAACCCGCCTCAATAAGATTTTCATTGATGAATGAGCAATTGGGCAAATTGATCATGCCGACAAATTATTAAGTAGTGATCATTTGATAACACTGTTAATGCCCACCTATACAATGATCGCACCCTGGTATACAGACTCTAGCACCGCAATCGTCATCAGATGAACATATTTTCCCTCCAAGTTGACCTGCAAAATAGCAACGAATACTCCATCAAAATTAACTATAACTAAGATATCACTATTAATACCCACCCATACAATGATCGTACCCTTCTGCACAGGCTCCAGGAATGCAATCATCATCAGACGAACATCTTTTCCCTTCAATATGACCTGCAAAATAGCA
>NW_022601612.1:0-8874 GCF_009176505.1 Sitodiplosis mosellana | reverse complement strand
TCTCTCTCTCTCTCTCTCTCTCTCTCTCATTTTCTCGCCATTTCTATTCCTCTTTCGCCCTTTTTCTCGCTAGCTCTGCAACGCCACGGTTCAATATTGCAATTAATTGTAAACATGTACAATTCATCGAATTGAACTGAAAATTAACCTTCATTCGAGGCAAATTTCTAGCGAAAAGTCTTTAGAATGATTTTAATAAAGAAAAAGCACACACACACACACATACACATTCGCACACAATTCCATTGATGTGTGATTTGTGCTTTGGTGTTTTATATTTCCATGCATTGAGGTATAAATTGCTTATAAACACAAAACCGCATTACATTTATTCGAAAAGCACTTATGGAGGGAAAAGAAATACGATGGAATCTACCGCACCGCGATATTTACAACCACCACGTTTATTGTTTGTGCGGTGAATTGTCGCCATCGTTACAAGGAATTCCATCGTTTGCTGTACGACAACAACAACGAAACCAGCACCTAAACAAAATAGAAAGAAAAAAAAAACCATTCAATGGAATGTGTAACAAAACGCGAACAACACGAGCAACAAAGCACAGAGAATAACATAAACTTAGAGTATAAATCGACATTTCAAACGACAATATTTGATTATAAAACCATACACCTTAGATACATAAAAATCCAAGCCAAACGGAATGAAACACATATATGCATTTTTGTGTCCTACTCGCAGCGGCGACGGTGGCAGTAGCAGCAGTAGAGGTGAAACAAAAGCGCACTTACACTGATACAAATGTGTTTTCATTTCTAGTCATTCGTTTTGGTTGTTATTTCATGTGTTTAGACGCTTTAGTTTTGGTCGATTTATCGCACGTTTCTCGCTCTCTAAGTGCACGGTATTTGTAAACGGGGCTTTTTTTCCTTTTTTTTTATTCACATGAACAATGGGTTTCGGTTGTTGTTTTTTTCTAACTCTCTCTCTTTCTTGTTTTAACCGAATCGATCGCACAAGAATGACAACAACAATAAACCGGTGGATAGAATGAAAAATTGGCGCATAAAGGAGTCGGAAAAATTGAAGAGGTCACATGAACCGGCTTATTTGATTGCCATGACATGAAAACACTCACATTCGCTTCGTTCATGCGCTATGTATGTGTTTTCCATTAAGCGGAAAAACCGTGAATGAATCATTGGGAAATTGTTTCGAGTAAATCGATTGTGTGGCGAAGAATTCCAGGAATTCAGCCCTCGTTTCGAAAAATCGCATATTTTATTTCTCTCTCTCTCTCTCTCTCTCTCTCTCTCTCTCTCTCTCTCTCTCCCTCTTTGTGTGTTCCTTTTTATGCTCCGACTGCCCTAAACTCGCCTGATCGTTTTAACCATTGCAAAGTGAATTCAGCTTGAGCTTTTTCTTCCTGCCAGTATCGCTTGAATTGCGTGAACCAGCGCAATTTTCGGGAATGGGTCTACTTTGTACACAAATTTTGCTGTTGTTATTTGATCGGCTTGATTCTCTCAACGATGCAAATAGACATTGAATGTGATTGTCGGTATTAAAATAGCCGATACATATACGTATATATTTGGTACACGTTTGCTTTCACATCATCTGCGTTTTACCACCACGTCAATATGTGAAAATCATAGCAAGATGTGTGAGCGTGCACGCGAGTGATGTGCTCTATAGATGCAAGATCCAAATTTATACTCGACGACGCAATGTGATATAAAGAGAATGGCGCCCGACTCGATTTTTAAATTTAAAACAAAAGCAAAAAAAGAAAACGAATTGGATTTTGTTGCGTTTTTTTTTCTTGTCGTAACCGTCCGTGCGCCTGTTTTGTTTGATCGACTAAAATCGAGACGCATAATGTACATCCATCACATAATGATAGCGATGATGATCTGATCGATGTGGAACAGGACAATCGATTTCAATACACATTAGGACGAAGCCATACCAGTTCACCATATGCATGTCGAGACTCAGTTGACGCACATTAAAGCTCCACATTTGTTAGGAAAAAAATTGATTTCATTGGCAAAACAAATCGATTCCGTGGATCTGTTTGATGTTCACAATGAATATAGATTAGGTCTCAATGTTGTTGACTTGGTTCGCACTATATCATTAAGCTTATCAAGGCCGGTGTATCCTAATTTGTGTACCATATCTGCGGCTCAACAAATTTCTTTGGTCAGCAAACATTTTCGCTTATTTTCAACACTTCGTATTGGCAATAGAGGCCCCCCCTCCCCTCCCAATTCAAACCAGAAAAAATAATGTGTATTACATATAAAAATATATGTATAATTTTTTTTTTCGGTCGTATACGTACAAACACATATTATATTCGATGCTATTTTCGGAAAAACACAATTTGGACGTTTGCCCAACAAGAGGTCCAGAAAATGTTTCGATTTTATTTGTACGGCGGAATTAAAAATAAATCGCAATCGAGCAGAAAAAATAAAATTGAAAAATATGGTTCATTTATGCACACGATCGCAGAGAGGCGGAAAAGAGAGAGAGAGAGAGAGAGAGAGAGAGAGAGAGAGAAAAAGCAAAACGAGTACGCAAAACAAACAAATAAATAAACAAACAGTGAGAAAAAAAAATACACCCGAAAAAGATTCATTCTGCAATAAGGAACAACAAAGCGAAATAATTACACAAACCGAAACGAAACTGAAAAACATGCACCAAGAAAATACGCCACAAGTTTGCCAATCGAAACACAATCCAACTGAACAGACAGAGAAATGAATGAAAATTGAACGATGTAAAGACAATGGATAAACATAAACATCGCATTTTGTTTTTGTTTTACGATTTATTTTTAATTTTAATAAGAAAAAAAAAATACTCCTTCGCACAAACAACAGCGACAGCGACGTTCAAAACACATAAAATCGGTCCAAGTCGGTTGTGTCGGCACCAGAGCGGGTGTTCGTTTCAATTCATTGAAGCAGCACGTACCAATTTGGGCAATTGATTGAAACAGGTGCAACATTCTAAGTTCAAATGCATCACAACCAAGGGGCGAGAAAAAGACAATGAAGAGGAACCGACCGTGTGTCTGAAAAATAAAACAACAGAAGTAAAAAAAAAGCGACGGTTTTTTTTTTCTCTTCATGTCCGATTGTGGAGAGCGATTAATGAGGATGCACTGAGAAAATATTGTGTGCTAAGTGCGAGAGGCACCAACGCAACAGTCGCATATTGAGGAATGAAGTAAGCGTGAAAAAAAAAATGGAGCATAACAACTGAACGTTGAAGGATGCGGGAGCAAAATTACTGAGAAGAACACCAATTCGTTGTTTATACACAATCATCAATACGCGCACGCTCGCGCTCATATACTTGAGAATACAAATTCTAATAATAAACATGAATAAATGCAAGAAAACGTGAGCGAATCGAAGATTTATTAATAGAACCGGAGAAATATAATCAACTTTGATTCCTTCACTTAGTTTCCTTCTCTGTTTTTACCGCTCCGGTGCTCTCTTTCGCTCACACATTGCGATCGTTGTGGTTTTTTTTTCTTCGTTGTTGTTGTTTTTGGCACAGTTTTTGATCTTATTCGGTTCTATTCTTTAGCATGATTTTCGCTACTAAACGAGCCGCATATTCGTTCAATCGCTCTTGCAAGTTATTTGTTATTGGTGTCGGGCTTCATTTCGTTTTTGGTTTAAAATGCTCGGTGTACTCTTTTTCTCCGCGCATTTCAATCGCTGCTCGAATGTAATTCTCTCATCACCGGAAATCTTGATCGACTGTGAAAAGTCGATTGGCAAAATTAGTTGCTCATATGTAATCATTTAACGATAAAATTTGCTACTCGAAATCTCTATATGTGCAAGAGCGCAATTCATTGTAGCGTTGAAAGCATTTTCAATGAACGCTTTTCGTATTCTCCAACCAGAATTTCGCTCTTTTTTCTTCGGCTGGGCTGTTTTCTTTAATTACATTGTAAAATCATGGCCAAATCGGCCAAAAGGGGCTTTAAAATGAAGAAGAAAAATTTGGTACACAAGAGATTTTAAAATAGTTTTCAACAGCAACACAACATACTATTTACATCCTGACGGCCGGTCATTGTATGTGTGTATCAAGGGGGTAGACACAGTTTTCTAACGTACAAGTTTTGACGAATTTGTCTCATTTTGCACCGAGTAGTTCCGAGTACATCCATGCATTTTAAATGTAAACTCGAAACTACTCAAAACACTCAGTTGACTTTGACAGTTCTCTGTGTATACTACACATTACACTGAACCAAATTGCACCGAGTAGCACCGAGTAGATTCTAGTATCGCCGAGTGTTTGTTGAGTATGAATTTGTGTCTAACCCTTTGGTGTGTATGCTGTGCAAACGAAGCTCGTGCATGCTATTAATTTGTCTTCATTCATGTAATTATTTGGATTCCTGCGATGCACTTTTTGTTGTTGAAGTTGTTGCGGAAATTGATTCTCGATTTGAGCGAATTTTTGAAAAAAAAAATTCAATAATTTCAACAAGATTTGAACGTATTTTTTCCATAATTTTTCAAATGAATCGCACGTTTCAAAACCAGACTTGAAATGACCAATTTTCATAATCAGATTTGAAATTTTATCAGTTCAGTAACAATAGTAACGGCGAAATAAACCACGTAATTTATAAACACTTGTGCGAACGGAAGTATGGAATTTAATTTCATTGAAGGTGTTCAGACTGAAACGAAAATCACACTCACATCAATCGGCCTGTAAACAAGCCGTTTCATTTATTTGAATGCAACACGACCACGATTGTTTATCTGAAATTGCACGAATTTCGTGGGTTTGGCTCGTTTGAATGTCCTGTGTATATGTATGTGTGTGTGAATGCATTTTTAAACGCCACTTGTAGCGCGCATATTTGTTCGTTATGTTGTTTTCGTTTTGTTATCGTTCTTTCTCCGTACTTCATTTGATTTTATTCACCGCCAGCAAATAAATAATTGCAGTTGTGGAATATCAGTGCAAGCGAAGCACATGCCTGTAATGATATGGCTGACACACTTGAATTCGATATAAAAATTTGATTGAAGAAACGAAAAAAAAAGAAACAACAACAACAATGAACAGCAACGAGCTTATGACATGTGCATTTGTGTACAAGGCATATTGGAGAGATATAGATAGAGAGAAAGAGAGAGAGAGAGTGAGTGAGAAAGGGAGCAGCAAAAAAGAAGGTAAAATATACACACGATAAACGGCTAAGAATATTCATTTTATGCACGTGTCAAACGAGTTACAAGCAACATTTTGCCAGTCCAAAAACCCAAACCAGGAACATGAAAACAACAACGAGAAATTAATTAATGCAAATATGAAACAATTTCTTTCTCAATTTTATTGATATGATATTTGAATATGTTCAAGATGATTTCAATCGACCGGACCAAGCAAGAGATTAGAAAAGGTTCGCTAGAGGAATAAATAATGGGCTGGATGGAAAGCCTTTCAGTGGCTTGGAGCATGCGAGCGCGTATGAATTCCCTGAGCTGTGTGTCGTGCACACACATAGAATGCATTGCAATTATGAAATCGCAGAAACAATCGGAAATTCAACTGAACAATCAAATGAAACGCCAAAGAGTGTTCCAAGTGAAAATGAGTAGACGCTATGGGTACACTTGCACACACACACACACACACTTAATCACACTGCAAACATATGAATGTGTTATGACGTGTAGAAGAAATACCGCGGGGAGAAAAAAGAGGTAAAGAATGAAACTACACAGTGTGCCGCAGAGAGAAAACCACACGCGCAAAATAGCTGGGTCTGTCTATACCGCAGAGAGATAGCCGAGAGTGAGGCACATAAAAAAAGCAGATATTGAACGATAAATGAGTACTTTGAACGTCATTTTTCAATTCAAACTCGTTATGCTTTTTTCCGTTTTATCTGGTGTTCGATTATATAAGTATGTCACACTCATACTCTGAATGGACTGGTAACTATAAACAAAGAAGAAGAAGAAGAAGAAGAAGAAGAAGAAGAAGAAGGAAGAGAAGACGAAATAAAAAGCATTGGTCGATCCGCAATCGTATATACCGCACCAACTCTCTCGCATACAGGCTCTCTCGTTCGTCGCACTCACGCACACACAGTCAACAGTTTTGACTCTAAACGCGGCCGTGTCCGCAAGTCATTCTTCTTGTTGTCGTTGTTGGACGACAACGATCCAACAAATTCTCTCATTTCGTTTTTTTTTTCTTCCGTTCCTTGTGAAATTTTCTCCATTAGCAACCGCAACTTATAAACGCTGATGATTCCGTTTTGTTTTTCCACTAATAATAATGAAATACATTGAAAAGAAAATGCTTATGCATGCACAACTCCTCTCAATCGCCCATTCCAGGCCCGTTTTAAGTGTGTACGCGGACGTACGTATGTTCGTTTACGGTCAGGCTTGTCGTATTTCGTATGCGCGATGTGAAATAAAATAACAATAAAAAAGCACTTGTTGGCTCTCTGTGCAGCGGTTTGGGCTTTATGTTTTATTTATTTCGATGATGGTGGTAGTGGTATTGTTGTTGTTTTGCTTCGCTGTTTCATCGTTGTCGTCGTCGTCGTCGTCATCGTCGTCTTTATGTTCTTCTTTATTATCTCGCCTCTGCACCTCTCGCTCTGTTCTTACGATCGGATTCTATTTCTTTTTGCTGGTTTAAATATATGCTGCTGTTGTTGTTGACTTCATCGTCTTCATATTCTTTTTATTCTATACACTTTTCAAAAGTACTCTTGTACTTTTACTGCCGCGTAAGTGTCTTTTTCTTTGTCTGTTTGTGATCGTGCGAAGAGCATTCCCGACGCAATGTTTATCATTTTAAGTTTAAGATTTTCAATACTTTGCTTGTTCTCTCTCTCTCTCTCTCTCTCTCTCTCTCTCTCTCTCTCTCTCTGCGTGCCTCAATCTCAGTCAATGTTGTCATTAGCTCATTTCTATGTTGTTATTTTTCTTCTTCACCCGAACAAAAGAGAAAAAAATCCAAAGAGAATGTGTAATTTTATTTTCATTTTGATTTTGTAGTTTCGTCGTTTTTTTCTCTATCTCTCGAGTCTCCTTCAAGTGATTGAAATCGATGCATGTGTATAGATTCACAATTGTCTGCGGCTTCAACCAACAAAACTAGTCGCGATGTAGTTTCTTTTCTGTTTTTCTTTCACTCTCCTCCCCATATTCAAACGACCATTCTTCTCTCGCTCTGTCTCAGTTTAGCTGTTCTTGGCTCCGTCTGCCTGTGTAAATGCTTGAATAATTATGCATTCGAATTCTAACAACCAACACGCCACAATATTGACACACAGTCACACAACCGCAAGCAACATGCACACACACACACATCAATCGAAGAGTATCATGCCATAAACATAGGCTGTAGCAAAAATTGATCGTGAAACCACACATCTCTCATTCGCATTTCAATCTCTCTTTCGATTCTCTCGGTTGCTGTTGCTGTTTTTTTTCTTTTGCTTTGCATTCGAAAAAGTTGTTTACCGTTTGCATCGGGGCTTAGACTTTTATGACTTTAAAGAGTGGATCGGTGTTTGTGTGTGTGTGTGTGTATGTGTGTTGCAATCGGTTACTGCCTTAATTTCATTGTTTACGCTAACTGCAACGATGATATAAATGATAATAAACACACAGGGGGAGAGACAGGCAGTTACCTCAAACTTGCATTACACACGATATGTATATCTCCTCTCGGTAGTTGTTGCCTTTGTACTGTGAAGTTTGGTGTGCTGGTTGTTTTGTTTTTTCTGCCGCTTCCTTCTTCTGTGGTAATGTCCGAATTGTGGCAACATGGTGTCGACTTCATCTAGCATCCAAAGTCTATCGCTTGCGCCTCGATCTAATCGACACTATAAATTGCATTGTTTATGATATTTTGTGTTTGTGCAACACACACATATATATATATATATATATATATATATATACAATAACAACAGCCACATATCGTGAAACTATCGCCAACATCTTAATTCGAAGGTATTGAGTTGTCGATCACACACCGTTCACGTTTTTCTCCATAGATTATTTGCGGAACAAAGAAAAACCAAAACACATATGTATCAGCAACAAACTGGAGAAGAGGGAAAAAAACAACAACAAGAACAACCATATCCGAAGAGATACTGGCTTAAGAGACAAAACCACATCGAAAATTAAATAACAACACACGAGTGTTACTGAGTCGACATCGATTGAATTTATGCAACCGAATGAAAACGAAACGAAACAACACACAAATTCTCAATCTCAATTGAAAATCGGTATCAAGCCATTTGCTCGCTATGTGTGTCTCTCGGTCTGCATCGCCAATCGACGCCGTCGTTGTGATTGCTGTTGTTGCTGTTGATGCCGCCATGCGTTCGCGCATACATATCCAAAGATACAAATGAATCTGCATATAATTTGCAATCGGTGTTATTTTACATGATCGATATCACGAACGATGACTCATTTAACTTACTTTTTCTTTTTCTTTTTCTCTCTCTCCCTCTCGCTCGTTCATGTGCATGATCTTGCTTTAAACATTATGCATGGCTCTAATCGATTTGGGGCTACAGCTACACATATTCTTTGTTCCGATGGTGAAGATTTCTTCTTTCAATTCTTCCTTTCGTTTTGTCAGCATGCTATTCTACCTTTGCCACTCTTTGATCAATGGCTTCGTGCTGCTGCTGCTGTCACTGCTGCTGCTTATTCTTTTGGTCACTTCGTTTGTGTGTAAAATGGGTGAAATTATAAAATTATTGCTGTAACAAGCTCGTTCATCAATCTCACCTTCAAATCGATCGTCCGTGCTTCTCTCTCTCTCTCTCTCTCTCTCTCTCTCTCTCTCTCTCTCTCTCT
>NW_022601611.1:429-1463 GCF_009176505.1 Sitodiplosis mosellana | reverse complement strand
CTGCTCCAACCGGTGACGAGCAGTAATTGTCCAAAGTTTCGAAAAAAATCCATGAAAATCGATTTTTTGCATATTCGAAGGTTTTGCCCCAAAAATTAATTCCAAACTAAATTTTAAACATTTTCATGATCTAAGGGCTGATAATGAAAGATCTAGAGGCCCTCTAATTTCTACCCGGTCCCCACAATTCCTGCTCTAACTGGTGACGAGCAGTAATTGTTCAAAGTTTCGAAAAATCCATGAAAATCGATTTTTTGCATATTCGAAGGTTTCACGCCAACAGACTTCGATTATGACTCATTTCGATTACTCACTTCATGACTCAATTGTAAAACACTTCATTTTTCCGAACAGGAGTCATAGAGCTACATTGATACGAAAAAAATTCGATTTCATGTACTTGCCATGGGAATGTACCGAAAATCTACTTTTTCAAAAATATTGACGATCAGTGCCCAGCCACTAGACAAGATTTCTGCAATCTGGAAGTGGTATCTGCCAGCACTATTCGAGCACTTATTATAACCTATTATGGTTTAACAGCACTGGCGGTGCTGGTGACATGGACCTACCTAAACTTTGTTGCACTGTGATATCGATTTTCATACATTTTTTTTCCAATTTTCGTCGAATTCTTGCTCGTCACTGGTTGAAGCAGGAACTCTGAGAAGCAAGCAGAAATTAGTGGGCATCTAGACCTTTCAATATCAGCCACCAGGTCATCAAAATATTGAAAACTTCATTTCGAATTGACTGTTGGCGTGAAACCTTCGAATATGCAAAAAATCGATTTTCATGGATTTTTCGAAACTTTGGACAATTACTGCTCGTCACCGGTTGGAGCAGGAATTGTGGGGAGCGGGCAGAAATTAGAGGGCCTCTAGATCTTTCATTATCAGCCCTTAGATCATGAAAATGTTCAAAATTTAGTTTGGAATTAATTTTTGGGGCAAAACCTTCAAATATGCGAAAAATCGATTTTCATGAATTTTTTCGAAACTTTGGACAATTACTGCTCGTCACCGGTTGGAGCA
>NW_022601611.1:0-329 GCF_009176505.1 Sitodiplosis mosellana | reverse complement strand
TTAGTTTGGAATTAATTTTTGGGGCAAAACCTTCAAATATGCGAAAAGTCGATTTTCATGGATTTTTTCGAAACTTTGGACAATTACTGCTCGTCACCGGTTGGAGCAGGAATTGTGGGGAGCGGGCAGAAATTAGAGGGCCTCTAGATCTTTCATTATCAGCCCTTAGATCATGAAAATGTTTAAAATTTAGTTTGGAATTAATTTTTGGGGCAAAACCTTCAAATATGCGAAAAGTCGATTTTCATGGATTTTTTTCGAAACTTTGGACAATTACTGCTTGTCACCGGTTGGAGCAGGAATTGTGGGGAGCGGGCAGAAATTAGAGG
>NW_022601610.1:1134-1463 GCF_009176505.1 Sitodiplosis mosellana | reverse complement strand
CCTCTAATTTCTGCCCGCTCCCCACAATTCCTGCTCCAACCGGTGACAAGCAGTAATTGTCCAAAGTTTCGAAAAAAATCCATGAAAATCGACTTTTCGCATATTTGAAGGTTTTGCCCCAAAAATTAATTCCAAACTAAATTTTAAACATTTTCATGATCTAAGGGCTGATAATGAAAGATCTAGAGGCCCTCTAATTTCTGCCCGCTCCCCACAATTCCTGCTCCAACCGGTGACGAGCAGTAATTGTCCAAAGTTTCGAAAAAATCCATGAAAATCGACTTTTCGCATATTTGAAGGTTTTGCCCCAAAAATTAATTCCAAACTAA
>NW_022601610.1:0-1034 GCF_009176505.1 Sitodiplosis mosellana | reverse complement strand
TGCTCCAACCGGTGACGAGCAGTAATTGTCCAAAGTTTCGAAAAAATTCATGAAAATCGATTTTTCGCATATTTGAAGGTTTTGCCCCAAAAATTAATTCCAAACTAAATTTTGAACATTTTCATGATCTAAGGGCTGATAATGAAAGATCTAGAGGCCCTCTAATTTCTGCCCGCTCCCCACAATTCCTGCTCCAACCGGTGACGAGCAGTAATTGTCCAAAGTTTCGAAAAATCCATGAAAATCGATTTTTTGCATATTCGAAGGTTTCACGCCAACAGTCAATTCGAAATGAAGTTTTCAATATTTTGATGACCTGGTGGCTGATATTGAAAGGTCTAGATGCCCACTAATTTCTGCTTGCTTCTCAGAGTTCCTGCTTCAACCAGTGACGAGCAAGAATTCGACGAAAATTGGAAAAAAAATGTATGAAAATCGATATCACAGTGCAACAAAGTTTAGGTAGGTCCATGTCACCAGCACCGCCAGTGCTGTTAAACCATAATAGGTTATAATAAGTGCTCGAATAGTGCTGGCAGATACCACTTCCAGATTGCAGAAATCTTGTCTAGTGGCTGGGCACTGATCGTCAATATTTTTGAAAAAGTAGATTTTCGGTACATTCCCATGGCAAGTACATGAAATCGAATTTTTTTCGTATCAATGTAGCTCTATGACTCCTGTTCGGAAAAATGAAGTGTTTTACAATTGAGTCATGAAGTGAGTAATCGAAATGAGTCATAATCGAAGTCTGTTGGCGTGAAACCTTCGAATATGCAAAAAATCGATTTTCATGGATTTTTCGAAACTTTGAACAATTACTGCTCGTCACCAGTTAGAGCAGGAATTGTGGGGACCGGGTAGAAATTAGAGGGCCTCTAGATCTTTCATTATCAGCCCTTAGATCATGAAAATGTTTAAAATTTAGTTTGGAATTAATTTTTGGGGCAAAACCTTCGAATATGCAAAAAATCGATTTTCATGGATTTTTTTCGAAACTTTGGACAATTACTGCTCGTCACCGGTTGGAGCAG
>NW_022601609.1:0-1970 GCF_009176505.1 Sitodiplosis mosellana | reverse complement strand
CGTGATGCTAAGCATTCGTTTGTGTGCTCTGCTTCAGTTATTGGCACCGAAGGAAAGTTGAACGAAAACAACTACTATGGGTGAGATCGAGAGTAGTGTATGTTTTTTGATAACTTATATCTTGATAAAGTAGTGGTATGTTTCACTCGTAGTTTTCGGCGATATTCATTTTAATGACATGAAATATCGAATTGGTATTCTCGCAAAAATTATTGCTCTTGTCTGAATTATTTCAAGACTTGCTGACCGCTTATCTGTGCACAATAAAATGCTCTCAATCTCACCCGTAGACACACGGTTATGGCTTGAATTCCGGTTTACTTGTATTTTTTTTAGAAGATAATCAAACGCACAATTTGGGACTTGATTCGTTTCTGCATCATTATAATGTTCATTTCGTTCGTCATTTACATCGCTATTTTTTTTCGCAGTGTTCCAACCAATCAGTGAAACGGTTTGGTTTTTTTGTGTGTTCTAAAACGTGTTAATTACAACTTCAAGCTCGATTATTATTGATGATGCATTTTGTTTGTGAAATGTTGTTCCTATGTCTCATTTCATTGCCATGTGCACAATTTCGAACAACATCAACAATTACCAAGCAATGCGCTTACACATTTCAGACCAAGAGTGCGTTTCTTCTCATGCAAAAGTAGGCGTCGGAGTGCGCGTTCTTTTCGCGTTACGTTAAGGCGTACACATACAACTGCGCTACAACTGAGTCGATCGTAGTCTCACATCGATGTATTGGTGACTTATAACGAGTGTCGTGTATCACACCACACTGCTGTACTCCTTTTACGTAAGCGCAGTTGTATGTGTATGCCTTAACGTAACGCGAACAGAACGCGCACTCCGACGGCTACTTTTGCATGAGTTGTGGTAGTGCTATTTCCATGCGATATATATTCCGCTGGTAAACATGAAATGATTACACTTACACCACAACAAAATCCAATGAATACCACAGAAAACGTTTGAAGATAACAGCCGACTGACTGAGCTACAGATGAAACATAATCGACTGACATTTCTGCCAGCAACAATAAAAGCATTTAACAATTTGGAGAAGCTATCGGTTGAGGGCAATCGCTGGCAATCTGCATGTTTGATGGAAATTTTTAATTTCGTAGCACAACAGTATCAACGTATTCGTGACATGAATTTCGGGACAATGAGAACGCTTTGCGCGGCTGAAACAGTCAAAGATATTTGCAATTTTTCGGTTATACTCATCCATGATATATTTTAACAACATCTGAATAATTGTAAGGAATTTTTACTCTTCAGAAAAGAAATCAAAATGTAAAATGCGCCAAACTTTTGTTTTGAAATTTTTTTTTGTTCTGTTTATAAAATATTTATTTTGATTTCGTTCACATACCGGTATTTCACATACATGATATAAATAAATAGAACATACTGTTATTATTGTATATAAGAATTACTTAAAACATTCAAAGCACAATTAACATTCATATATCGATTTATACAGTATTTCGTTTTGGATGTCTCATGTTCTGATATAGAATCTGGGTTTGTTATTGCTATTTGTTGTGTGACATTCTCACTTCTTGTCTTTGGTGGGATTTGAATAATAAACGGATTACGAGGGAATGCTCTCTCTAATTCACTTTGTCTGAAATGAAAACAACTCAAAAATTGGCTATTACCGTTTTCAATGTGATTGGCCAATCAATTATTCATAAAAACGAACCGCAGAGCCTTTTTGAAGATTACATTTTTTTTATTGCGTCGTATGAATCATGTGGCACGATTAAGTAACTCATCAAAGAGTTGAACATGAACCTGAATTTACGTTTTTCGTGGACAAACCTCAGTTTTTCGTGGAAATTGTCACAGATTTTCACCGTTAAATGCTATCACGAACTTCATTGAAGTAACAACAACAAAAGGCAAAACAAAAAACGTTGAAATATTTAAATTATTCAAGTGAGAGTCAAATCACG
>NW_022601608.1:0-2563 GCF_009176505.1 Sitodiplosis mosellana | reverse complement strand
ACCATGTCCTGGAGCGACTGTCAGTATAAATGTGACAAATGCAATCGAATTTTCGTCGGTTCACATAATTTTTATGCACACATTCGATCGATTCATATCGATGAGGTGATCACGATAAACGTCTCGTGCTTCTATTGCAACTCTACACACCGACGCGAATACGCTCTCAACAAACATATTGCTAATGCACATTTTCATCATTTGAAATATCGGTAAGGCAACACGGGTCAAAATAATTTCAAAATGGAATATTTTGTCATAATTTTCGTATGATTTTAGTTGTATGTATTGTTCGGACTATTACTGGAACACTCGAGAATTGAACAAACATCGTAACATGCACACCGACGTCGTGTACAAATGTGAATTATGCGAACAAACGTTTTCGTATCAAAACCTTTTCTACGCCCATGTTTCAGCGCATCATTCGAAGAAGAAAAAGGAAAAAGAAGCTGAATCGGACGAACAGTTGATATGTGAGCTCTGCGAGAAGGTTTTCAAAACCAAGGGTTCCATTAGAAATCACATGAATTTGCATACAAGTGAGAATATATTGTGCTCAATATTCAAATGGTATCATCTATTTTAATTTGTATAAAAATTTTGCAGAAAAATTCGATTATATTTGCGATCAATGTGGGTGGAAGTTCCAGACCAAGGGAAATCTAAAAGGCCACTTGGCAAGTACACATTCAAACGAAAGGCCGTTCAAATGTGAACAGTGCTACAAATGGTAATGAAATGGTTTTTCCATGAACTAGAAAAATATCAATTTACTCATTGATTGCTGTTCGGGTGGATTTTCAACAGGTTCAAAACAAAGCACCAGCTGCATAATCATTCGAAACACCATGAAGACGTCAGACCATATCCATGTAGCGAATGTGGTCGAAAATTCCGTAGGCCCTACTCACTTTCCGTTCATATGAGAAGCCACACCAATTCATGTCCATACACGTGCCGCTACTGTGGCAAAAGCTTCCGTCATAATATCACCTTACGGGTAAATCCAAATCCGATGTTTATTCAATCATTTGATCAATTTTTTAAAATTATTTTCTTATTCATTGATTCGTTTATTTGGTATAATCACAATCGGGTTTGGGCGGCCGGGTTTAGACTCACGAACGTGCTCATACGGATGACAAGCCTTACTCGTGTACAATCGCGTCGTGCGATTATCGGTCGACATCGAAAGGAAATTTGAACAAACACATGTTGCGCGTTCACTCCATCGACTTCAGGAATCATGTTTTCAGTGGCAGGGAAAATTATACAAAGGATGGAAATGGATATTTTAACCAATGAGTCGTACTTCGTACGATCACAAAGAATGTTATCACACAATCGGAAAGAAAAAAATGCGAAAATAAATTGATTTTTTCTTCATATTATTTAAAGTCTATTCGAATCTTTTTTTAGTTTTTCCTTTTTTATTCGTGGTAATATTACCTAATAATTATTAGGTAATAATTTTATTCGATGGAGTTATAGAGATCACTGCAAATGTCCCAAACTGACTATTTGAAACTATTGACTCGCATTCTTCATGATATTTGTCATCAAACGAGTGATCGGAAATTGTGGAATTGCAAACGTTGTTCGGGTCTAAAGTTGCAATCCAAAGAAACATTTTACCCAGCTACATGATGTACTTTGACCCAGCTAAATGAGAAGAAATGCTGGGACTAGCTAAAAATTCGAAATCAAAGCAAAGTTATTTGAAATGAAATCGGCACAAACAATGCATATCAAGTCACAGCCAAAAACAATTGTCCATCGGTTTACAAAATCAGTGATTATTTTCAAATACAAATTTTTATTAGAAAAATCCGAGGATGTTCCTTATGAAATGTAGGACTTTTATATTTAAGACCAAACATGCTATTTTCATCGCCTGATGATGGGAAAACTTGTATAATATCAAATATACTTATGAACCGTGTAGCACTCAGCAATGCTAATTTTAATTTGAAATGTTCAAACAATCAAAATGCCAGTAGTATATCCTTATAAAAGGGCAGGCCAACAATGAGTCAAATATTCATTTTTACGCTCTTTTTCAGTCATTTTTATTTATTATTTTTCTTCTTTTTGCAATATGACACAAGTTAGTATTGAATGATAAATTGTTATATTGATTTGATGGTGATTATTAGTGATGTG
The DNA here is from genome assembly GCF_009176505.1 of Sitodiplosis mosellana. Taxonomy (NCBI): domain Eukaryota; kingdom Metazoa; phylum Arthropoda; class Insecta; order Diptera; family Cecidomyiidae; genus Sitodiplosis; species Sitodiplosis mosellana. Next base: position 397 of record NW_022601608.1, on the reverse strand, counting down.
TGATATTAGTGATGGTGATTATTAGTGATGGTTTAGTACTTCTAAAAACTTCGATATAAAACGTTAGTCAAAGATTTTGAAAATGAGTCGGAATTTAGTCCACATTTGATTCGTTCAAAACAATGAATGGCGCTCACATGAAATTGTCCTAAACATTGTGATTATTGTGATAATGTTAAGAAAAATGCACGATTAAAATGGTTGATAATAATGTTGATGGAATGGAAAAGAAATGAAATAAAAAACCGCCACCGTTTTAGTACCTAAAAAAATAATGACATTCTTTCAATCGATGAAGTGTTAGACATAAATGGATTTTGTTTTGTTTAAGTGGAAAAGGTTGATTGTTTTATTTATTCAAACGCTTCCCGAAGTGACCGATTCCACGGTTGGGCTG
>NW_022601607.1:0-4171 GCF_009176505.1 Sitodiplosis mosellana | reverse complement strand
TGCAAATTGCTGCGAGTCGCGACATACTCAATACTCAATATTGTGTAATCACTTCGGGCTGAGAGCGAGAGCGAGCATATATTATATAAAAGGAAAATAGTGAGGCGTGCGTTGTCATAAATACGGTTTTAACGGATTTGCCTTGTGTGTTTCCGTGAATTAAGCAGGCGGATATACAAAAGTAGAAATGGAATGTTGACATTGCAAAATCAGCTTTGGCTCGTGTTGTTTCCAGCAAACAAATTTTGTGTGTGCGCGTTTTTTCCGCTCTCTTTGTTATCGTCGTCGCTGTCGTTGTCCGGGTTTCAGGCGCTTGTATGCATGTGTTTGTATGAGGATTTGTGATATAAATCCCATTCAGTAGCATCACTTTTTTTGCTGTTCTCCGACTATCGTTCGTTTATTGTGATCAAAGTGGTTTTTGTTTAATTGCAAAAAATAGTCGCTTTTGCAATAATTTTGCAGCTGACAGTGTGTTTGAAAAGCAGAGTTGTTTTTTTTTGTAGCGTGTGAGTGCAAAATCAACGAGAGAAAAAAAAGTTAGTTGAAAAAAATAGGAAAGTTGGTCAAACGGAAAAAAGCACTACGAATTTTCTACGGAGCGAGAAACAACATAAAAACTAACAGTTTCCATTGTGTGTTTGCGTACGTGTTTTGTAAGAAAGCCAGTGAGTTAAAATTTTACGTATTTCAAAAAAATTCCACATTCAAGTGATTGCAAACACAGTGTGAATCCTTGAGAAACACTTGAAAAGTTCCAACAAATTCCAAAAATTAAATTAAGAAATAAGGGTGTTTTTATTCCATTTTGATTAAAACATTTTCGCACAAATGGAATTCCATGGACTTCGAACTTTGTGTTAGCTGCAGTGAATTCATGCTCATTTAGATTGTCTTATTTACGCATTCAAAAATCTAATCATGATTAACATTTTCGCCACTTGAGCAAAATATAATCCGTTGCTGTAATGAAAAGAAAATGAAAAATCGGAAATTAAGAGAACGATGTTTTGCCATATAATCAGCTTAACATTTTTGTGGAATGAGGGCCTTCGTTAGCACCACCATAAAGATGTTGCCATTTCTCTTTCAATTCGTGTATGTGCGTGCGTGTATACGATTCTTGTTTAAAGCGAAAAACAAACCGCTTACACGAGATGCCTCCCTGCCTTGCCGGAATGTTACCTAATTTTTATGCTTGCCCGCAGCATTAGGTTACTCAATGTAATTCATTTAGATGGTAATTGGTTTACTGCGGCGACTATCATTTGTGATCACTAAATAAGTCATGTGAGAACAGAGAGCGAGTGAGACGTGTGCAAATTTTTCGTCGTCGCATCACATGCTTCGGAATCATAAAAACCGTTTTGGAATAATGTTTAATGCTCCATCTCTATCGAAAATGAACACCACTGACATGCTGCTTTAAGCACTAGTTGTGCCAAAATGAAAATAAATTGAATAAGCAACCAGAAAAACCGAATCACTGGAACATGTTACATGAAGCTCATATTTTCACAAGCCACATACGCAATTTTACAGTCTCAAACAGAGATTGGAGAGAGAGAGAAAGAGAGAGAGAGAGAGAGAGAGAGAGAGAGAGAAGGAGTGAAAGAAACAAGGAGAGGATGAGGTACAGAGTGCAAACGAGTGTAAGAAACTATAAAAGGTGACCTAGGCTATTTGGTTGTGCTATTAGTGCATGCAAGGAATCATGGCGTTTGGTCCGAACCGAAATGTGCACGTTGACCGAAGCTTTTGCTGCAAATTAATTAATCATATTCGAATGGTTGAGGAAACACGTGTATACGCTCTTTGATAAATTGTTTTCGGTGTAATTTTTCGCATCGTTCGTAGTCACACTGGCATTCCGGTGGAGAAATTGATCCTGGGCTAAAATGATTTAGGGCCGCATCTTCATAACAAACAAGAGCAAATCAAATTAAAAATTCCGTACAAATACCGTGTGTTTTTTTTCTCTCTGCTACACAGCTAAAACAACAACATTTTCATTTCTCATTTACTGCCCACTTTTTCACCGTTTCAATGTATTTTTAAAAGATCATTCAGCCAACTAGAAACAAGTCCAGCATAATGAACGCTTAATGAATAATTCGATAAAAACCGACCGAACGGCATGTGCAAGAAGCAGTAACAGCAAGGGAAAGGAACACATAGTATGTCCACGTTCAGTGTCGGTTCGTTTGTTACACGCTACAATTGATGTTGGTCAATGCTAAAGATTACAAAGGGAAAACAATATGAAAAGCACAATATGTAAAAATTAGGGGATTTTTTTATAAGGTCCAAAAGTTTCTGCATCACAGACAATACGATACATTTGTTGGGGAGCATTTGAAAAGTAAATATGCGGTTCAAAGCCAATGGACGAATCGAGATCGAATTTCAGATTCAGTACACATTCACATTCTGTGTTATTGCCGTCATTATTCATTTGGTCTCTGCTTTTGTTCCCTTTTTACCTGGCAGTAGGCAAAGTGAATGGAAAATGTATCGGCCTTCTATTCCTCACACACGGACACATCTACAACCTAATCCTGTTGCTCGCACGCAACTCAAAACACGGTTGGTTTGACGGGTGTGTGTCAGCAAAATCTAGATGCTGTTGCCATTTGCAATTCAAACACAGCTGGATTTTATGACTGTGTGTTGTTTCCTCCTTACACTCACGTCTTCTATTTTTACGCTCTTATTGCTTTTAACGCATATAAACTTGACTGAGAGCTGGATGCGTGTTGATACTTTGATCACCTTAATAGCTTTGCCAATACACTTTCATTCGCTGCAATAAAGTTGAATTCGAATTCGAACGACGTCACAGTCCGTCTACATGCCAAGAAACGACATTTCGTCTGACATCAAATCGGCCGATAGATTTTAGCAATTGCAACACTCAAATTGTTCGAACACGCGCACAGTAAAACGGTGTTAGCACGTGTCAATCGATTTTCCTACCCGCTGCATGCTCATTTTTAATGCAAAACGCTACCCCGATCAATCACACAAATTTAGACCGTTCCATCGTCGTTCCATCAAATCCAGGGAAAATGTGGAAAAACATAACGAAAATTTTGGAATTTTCAAAGTTAAATGCAATTTAAATCAAGCAATGGTTTTTGTTTTGAGATTTCCATGATTTTCGAAGTAGAAAATTATCGGTTTATGTCAAAAATATGAACTTGAATTCATCAATTCGCTTGAAACCAGCTCTTATGTCATTTGTTTCGAGTTCCCATTCAATTTGATGTCATCAAGTATTAATTCTGAAATACGATCAATTTCAGCTAAACCGACAATTTTCCATCGTGTATAGCACATGTCCTTCACGCAATCCCCACCATTTTTGGTCTCTGTTTATAAACCTTTTCGACGAATTCAAATCATTTGGTCGACGTGGCTCAATCATCCATCGATACGCTCAATTGCATGCGTGCGATTTCTATCAAATGTTTTATTGCATTATCAACATGGTATGCCCCATTGTATGCCCCATTGTATTGCTCATTTTGTTCAATTTTTCATCAAACCAAAACCATTTTCCTTCCATGTACGCGTTCATCCATTGGCTTAGATCAGTGTTGGCCAATTAACTTATAAATATTTCATTGGCCATAAAATGCAGGGAATATCAGCGTCGCTTACCATTGGACAAGCAGCAAATTTGATTAAAAATGACACCATTTTTTCTATTCAATTTTCAGCTAGAAAAATGTTGCTTTTTCATTTTCGTGAAAGGATTTTTTTCGGTCCTCTTTTATTCTTTTCATGGCAAAAAAGGCTTAAAAGAATGGTGAAAAAAGCTTAATCACATTTTTTCATCGGAATTAATTTAAAAATCACATTTATAATTCAGTTACAGTGGCGAAGTAACAAAAAAATGTATTCGAAATCAGACATTCTCTCTAGCTTTTTCTACCTTAAAATAAAAAAATCCAATGGCTCTAAAGCGCTTACATATTTCATAGAAGAAAAAAAACATCATCGCAAAATGGCATCACATTTTGAATTCATAAATGATAAATTACGTGTTTTTATGACATTTTTGCACACCGTTGGCGGTCGTTGAACAAAAATGAAGGGAAATGGAGATTGCACGTAGCCGCCTTAAACCTTTTAAGAAATTTATCAGATGTGCAAAAGTGAAATTTAA
>NW_022601606.1:0-4823 GCF_009176505.1 Sitodiplosis mosellana | reverse complement strand
ATAGAAGCAATAGCTTCCAGTCACACAACTGCGACAGGCTCACCCATATTTGATAACATTGCACACATAGATAATATTCCGGTGACTGATTACAGCAACATTGAAACTTTTGGGTTAGTTTTTTCTTTCTACTTATTTTATAGAGTCTAAATTGTTTTCGAAATCATTTCCAAAGGTACTCTGACAATTCCGAAATTAAAATACAAGCTGGTACCAACACACAAGAGAATCTAACGCACGAATTCGAGGTAAGAAGAAAACAAAATGGACTCAAGGAGAAGACTGATCAATTTGCAAACATAATTTTGTGCACAGATTAAGAACCATGGCCCAAGCAACATCGATTCGTTGGATGTTTTCATTTATTTGCCAACAAAATATATCGACCCGGTTACGAAGAATGCCAAAGAGCTCGTTGACATTGAAAATGTTTCATTTCACAATAAATTCGAAGGGAACAAATCGGATATCAAATGGTCTCAAACACCATATTCAGACAGCCCAGTTGCATTGACTACAGCTGTGTCGAAGAATGACCCGATTCGAGGTAATTTAAGTACGGTTCAAACCATTTTTTTCGAATGCAGCCATTCCGGATACGAACGCTGTTCCAAGGGCGAGTTCGGAATTACTAACTTTGAAAGTCACACATCATTTGTTATCACTTTGACGTTTCCAATCGACACGAAAAAAGTGGCCGATATAATCAGTGAAGCAGGTCAAGACAATTTCGTTGTTTTCACTTCAATTGTGGTTCGAAAGACGACTGAGAAAGATTGGTAGGTCGCAGTTTAATGGCTTTGTGAATTCTTTGATTCAAAAGATGAATCGTTTTTAGTTCTTCGGTGCAGATCAACCCATATCCATACACGAAATTTGTGCGCAGCGAGGAAAAGTTTACACCCTTGTGGATTTATGTTGTTTCATGTGTGTTTGGCACGTTGATTCTGGAGCTCATTTCGTTGGCGATGTACAAGGTTTGCACATTGGATCATCATCATCAACGAGCATTATAACAATAATTCGATTGAACTATTTCAGTGGGGATTCTTCAAACGAAGTCAACACGAAGAGTTGAAACAACTGAAACGAGCAAGTCAAGCCGCGCCTACTTCAGCTTCTCGGCAAATTAATAAAGGTTCAAGCGAAGAATTCGATCTGGATTCATCAGCGGATGAATAGGCATAAACTGAAATAATTTTATTTTTAATTACTTCAACTTCAAAAACATTATTTTCATTTGGGTATTACTATGATCGTGTTTAAACAACCGAAACCGTTATTTTGAATGATGATTTCATGCATTTAATATTAGCGGAAAAATTAATATTTCTACGAATGAAATGTGTGTAACCAAATTGGGGCATGTGTGTTATCATCACCATGATTGTGAGTGGAATACGTGTGTAATAACTAGAATTTTAATTTTTATCTCCACTTGTTATTTAGTCACAGTTCCCAAAATGATTGCACTCGGAGTACTTACCCACATGTCTAGTGAATTTATTCCATAAACAAAATCAGATAGGCCTTACTTCTTGAAAACATCTTGAAAACATCTTGAAAATTGCCTTCTTTTTTTACCATGTTTTAACCAATAAAGCCCTAAAATTGTTGAATCGCAAAAACAGAAATTAAATTCACACGACTTTCTCTAGACTTTCTCTAGACTTTCTCTTGGATAAGAAATAACAGAAAAATGGATTACTGATCATATTTTCTCTCATACAAAAAGAATGGAGAATTTATAGGCGAAATATGGGAGAAATGACGCCGTCAATATTTTGCAAAAATCTCAGTCATTCTTATACCATAATATATTCAGAGCTTGGCAGTGAAATAATTAATATAATCGGAAATATAGTTAAATGTGGGAAAAAATATTCAAAGATTGTTTATAAACAGGTCTATTTTGTTCTATTATTCATTATCCGATTGAAGAGTTGTGGGTAACATTGAGTCAGAGGAATATACATTTGATAGCTAAATAATGCTGGGAAATTATTTCGCCGATAACGAAAATGATTCCCATTTTTCATTTTAAATTCAGGGTATATTAAAATGCTTACTATTATCCACTCATAAGGCCAATGACATAATTTTCAAAGAATATCCCTTACTTCTCCGTAATGAAAGATTAATTGCGCAAATACAATAATTCATCCATGTATTTAGCACTGTTTCTTAGTATTCAGCAAAATTCGAACATGGCTATAAAATACATGCCATTTTCTGACTTGTAGCTAGTCGCGTCGATTATTCTTTTCAACAAACAATAAACTTCATTTTTCAAAGTGCAAAATACGTCCTTATTTTGTAGTTATAATTTTTATAATTATGTGATTTTGACGAAAATGTTTTATTACAATTTTGAATAAATGCAAAATTTGGGATGAGTTTGAATTAAGTTGCCTTGGTTTGAATAGAAAAATGGTTGAAATGCGAAATAATTTTAGTATTATTTTTGTCGCTCTGACAATAACGATGATTTGCAGTCATTGTACAAATGGATTTAATGTGTCACCAGTGCCGAATATCGTTTTTCGTGAACCGAAAGCTTTGAATAATTCGAATAGTTACTTTGGATATTCGGTGAACCTAAAAGCCAATGGGTAATCGAAATGGCCAATTAATTTTGGCTTAAGAACTCAACTTGATTCTAAATATGTGCACTACAACAAATTTAATCTCAATAGCGTTCTGATTGGTGCTCCACGAGCTCGATCCAATTCCCCGAATGGACAATTTGAATCCGGTGCCGTTTACAAATGTGATTTGAATAAGATTTCAAAAGGAGATTGCCAACTTTTCAATGGTTTGGGAAATATAGAAAATTTAAATGGTTCGTGGCTTGGAATGTCAATGGATAGTGGCGCACGTGATAATGAAGCGTTTGTGGTAAATTTCCAAAGCAATTATTGCTAATAAATTATCGAAGTATTTTATTGAAATCAAATTAAATTAATCGAATCTCAACGAATTAACGTATCATTTGAAAAGGTTTGTGCACCGCGATTTACCACACCGTGTGAAGAACGCATTAAAAGAGATATTGAAATCTTTAGGAAACATGGGGAGACGTATGAGTATAAAAAAAAACCATACGGTACATATGACAAAGCGATACATGGCAATTGTTATTGGGGAAATGAACAAAAACATGAAATGAAACTCGTCTTTAACTTCACAATGAAGCAGTTATTAGATGACTCAGATATACAAGTAGGCAAAAATGAAAAACCATTCAAGTATTATGATGGAGAGCATGGTTTCAGTGTTCACATCACCGATAACAACAAAGAAATTCTGATGGGTGTACCTGGTTCAGCATATTCCAGAGGTTTGGTAATTCGAAAGAAAATCAACACACTTCGAACAACAAGTCAGCTTATTGACTCTGAAGTGCCTAACCCACGATTTTGGGATGACGGCAGTAAGAGAACAGTAAACACATATTTCGGTTTTTCCATTTCGTCTGGTTATTTTGATGGCCCCAGAAAATCCAAACTACTTTATGTGGCTGGTGCACCAAGGGATATTGATGAAACTGGAGCAAATAATGGGGCTGTATACATTTTTGATTTTCAAACACATTATATAAATTGGCAAATGGAAACCGTAATGAAAAAGCATTACACATTTAATGGTGAATGGTTGGGTGAATATTTTGGCTATAGCGTGCTGGTGGAGGATTTTGACAACGATGGTCTCATGGACATTGCCATTGGTGCACCATACCGATCCTCCGGTGCTGTGTACATTTACAAAAATCGCAAAACGATCGATTCTTTGAATTTCAAATTGCACTGTATTTTACATACAACCGAAAAAGGTTATTATCGGGACAAAATGTTCGGGGCAGCTTTGATGAAAGTTGGCGATATCAATCAAGACGGATACAATGGTATTGAAATGTTTGACAACAGAAACTTCATTATTTTTTCATTTTCTATTTTCTTCAACTTTAAAATGATTTTTATCCATTCAGATCTCATAGTTTCGGCGCCTTTTGAAGGTAATGGAGCCATCTATATTTACCACGGCAGTACAGATGGTCTTTTGGACAAACCTGCCCAGAAAATCCATGCACCCAGCAACGACGTCAAGTTGGATCAAATGTTTGGTTATGGATTATCGAAAGGAGTCGACTTGGATGGAAATAATTATGTGGATTTTGCGGTCGGAGCTCCTAATGCTGGAGCTGTTTATATTTATAAAACGTATCCAGTGATTCGAATTGATGGCAGCATCAAACCTATCGATGAAAAAATACCAATTAGTGCCAAAACATTCGATCTCAGCGCATGCTTTCGTTATGAATCAAATCACAAGATCGAATTTGACGTTCAATTACGTGTCATCGTCAAATTAATTGACAAATTCACTCGTGCACATTTTCAAATTGATGGATGCAATGAGAAGGTGTGCGAATTGAATGTTTCTCTAGCACCGAATGCGAGTTCAAAGTGTGTTCAACTTAAAGCGTCTGTAAAATTCCAAACCAATTATATATACAAACCGATTCATATGGAACTTAATCACAGCGTGATTAATGCTATTCCAAAATACGATGCTACTACGGACAACTCAGAGTTTTGCGAAACGTGCGTCGCTCTCGATCCGAAAAGTGTAAGAAACGCATCGAATGTAATAAAGTTCGATCCTGGATGCAAGCATGAGCACTGTGTAACGGATTTGCGAGTAACAAGTGCATTGAGCTATAATGCAACGAAGTGCAGTGGACGGCCATCGTTCAAACGCGGTGATTCTTCTTTGACAATCAACTACACGGTTGAAAATCATGGTGAATCCGCTTATTCAGC
>NW_022601605.1:0-1156 GCF_009176505.1 Sitodiplosis mosellana | reverse complement strand
CAACAACAACAAAACGTAGACCAACAACAACGATGCTTCCGATATTTTCAGTGATTTGGTACTGCTGGAACGGGAGTGAGAGACGAGGTAGAGCAAACAAATCGACTCATGACTAAATAAAGAAGCTTGCCATTCTTGTTCCACCATATTCCAAGTGGTAATTTCATATTGAAACGATGTTTGCAGTCATTCAGTTTGTGATATGCGTGTGTGTATATATATATATATATATATTTGATGCTGCAAGCAAATGGTTTTTGCCCTTTGTTCTCACTCTTTCACCCCCTCCCTGCAGTCGCCCAACACAACAAACACACACTCTATCTCCTTCCATACTCATCGTTTCTTATCGGAAAATGTCATTTTTATTTTCGGGTCATGATCTTGAGCAACACATTTCCGAATCAGTTCAGAGCGAAGCAACGGTATGTGTATGTTTGTTTGTTGTGTTGGGCGACTGCAGGGAGGGGGTGAAAGAGTGAGAACAAAGGGCAAAAACCATTTGCTTGCAGCATCAAATATATATATATATATATATACACACACGCATATCACAAACTGAATGACTGCAAACATCGTTTCAATATGAAATTACCACTTGGAATATGGTGGAACAAGAATGGCAAGCTTCTTTATTTAGTCATGAGTCGATTTGTTTGCTCTACCTCGTCTCTCACTCCCGTTCCAGCAGTACCAAATCACTGAAAATATCGGAAGCATCGTTGTTGTTGGTCTACGTTTTGTTGTTGTTGTTGTTGTTGGTGCTGTTATTCCAATTCGCATCGATATCAATACGAGACCAGCATAGAGTGACGAGCGAGAGAGAGCAGCAGCAACAACATCAACAACAACAAAACGTAGACCAACAACAACGATGCTTCCGATATTTTCAGTGATTTGGTACTGCTGGAACGGGAGTGAGAGACGAGGTAGAGCAAACAAATCGACTCATGACTAAATAAAGAAGCTTGCCATTCTTGTTCCACCATATTCCAAGTGGTAATTTCATATTGAAACGATGTTTGCAGTCATTCAGTTTGTGATATGCGTGTGTGTATATATATATATATATATATTTGATGCTGCAAGCAAATGGTTTTTGCCCTTTGTTCTCACTCTTTCACCCCCTCCCTGCAGTCGCCCAACACAACAAACA
>NW_022601604.1:0-1664 GCF_009176505.1 Sitodiplosis mosellana | reverse complement strand
TTGAGCATTAGGATTTATTTATTTTATTCACAGCTGGCCGTTACGTAAGATCGTCCAATCCCGAGGAAATGGCACGTGCCAAGGATCAATTTAGCAAATTCGGAACTGGACAGTCACAAACCGAATACTTAAAAGCACATCGGGCAAACCAGAAAAAAATAATTGACCAAAAAAATCCAAAATGACTGGACTTGATGCAAAAAAATATCAATGCCGCCGTCATCTATGCTGGTCATCAATAAAATATGTCATTTTGATTTTTTTTTATTTATTCTAAAATTGTTGTGCATCGGTCAATAAATTTTTTTGCCTTTGTGTATTAATTCCATCTGAACTATGTGTATTTGTTTATATATACAACTACGCAGACTCAAATTTTAATCGAACTGATAAAATTCAAAGCACCATTCGCACTGGCTGTTAGCGCATCGATATGTTTGAAAATATCAAAAAATTATGCTGCCCATCACAGTTTTAAATAAATATTTATATGTTGTGCTATCCCAGTGTTGGAAGATAAATTCATCATTTTGTGCGGCTATATTAATAGAAATGTAACACAGCAAGACTAAATACAAAAAAAAAATCATCCATAGCCCTTGTTTATAATTTAATGGTTAATCTTATCGAGTATTTTGCTTGCTTGCAACAATTTGTTGTCATTCATTTTCTTGGAAATGTACATAGTTATACAAAAACCAACAAACTCGTGCATCAGTTGAAGAAAGTGTTGTTTACATGACGAAAGATTGAGAAAATTTTGTTGAAAAAAATACAACGAATGCAAACGAAGTAAGGAGGAGAGTATTGAATTAACATGCAATGCAAAATACAAAACGTCTATGGGTAAAAAAAAAGTGACAAAATTCTTTTCAGACGAATCTAAACATTAAAATATCATTGAATTATATTGAAAAAAATATATCCACCGCATGCGGATGAGATGAGGCAAAGCGAAAGTGAAGCGCGCAATTTCGCACGAAGGAACCATATAGCGCAAAATGACGAAGTGTTTGCCTGCTATACCGTGCCTTCGTGTGGACTTGCGCGCTCCTCTTTCGCTTTGCTATCCGCATGCGGCTCAATCATTAAATGAGTGGATGTATTTTTTCAATGTTCGAACGAATCAGTTTAACGCTTGATTCTATCTGGTAAAGTCCCATTTTATCGAGGTAAGCTTGTTCCTTTTAAGCAACATTCACAAAAACGAATTTTTGCCAAGTTCTTAAGTCAATCTTTACAAAATTATTAGTTTTTGTATTTCGTTCAAAAAAGTGTGATTCCAATTATTATTTCGCATTCAAATTAGTTGCATATTTTGTATTCAAATTTTTGTGTTAGAATGATTAGACGTGAATTTTCCATTTGATTTGTCTTCTTTCGTCATAATATTTTTGATTTTACAACATATATGTTCAAGCATTAATATTATTCTTGATTCTGTTTAATTCAATAGTTGTCTGTAAAAATGCCGCTAGACAAGGATAATGCAGGCCATCGTGATTTTTCTGATCGGCTTGATGCGAAATTTACCGGAAACAGTTTTTATGACAAAACTGCTCGACCCATCATCCATGGCGCATATCACGGTAGAAAAATTAATAATCCATCAATAATTTGAGCATTAGGATTTATTTATTTTATTCACAGCTGGCCGTTACGTA
>NW_022601603.1:0-3319 GCF_009176505.1 Sitodiplosis mosellana | reverse complement strand
TGCTTCTTCTTCGCTGATTTGCGGCTTGATTTTCGATCCCGGTTTCAGAATATTCTGCTCGGGACCAGTAACTTCGGCATTTTGTTCAGAATTTTCCTTGGCTTCAAACTTGAAGTCCGTTGGCAACTGTGCGAATGCCGTTAATTCAACTCCTGAATTACTTAATTCCATTTTAACTTGTTTTTAAACACTGAACTTTTCCTGATGTTGATTCACTTTTTTCGTTTGTATCAAAAAAAATTTTATTCGGATTTTATTGTGTGATAATTTATACGTTGCTTTTAGCTTTTCACAAATTAAAGCGCACCAAATTGATTCAACACACTAAAAGCTCACCCGTTTTGTTCGCTACCGCGTACCGTTTTTTTTCTCTTTGTCGATTCTCTCACTCTCCGTCGGTGTCAGCGACACAATTCCTCTACCGAAAATGAAAAACAAATGTGTGTACAAACAACGGAATTCGATTGTTTTCAACAAACGTTGTGTGGAAAAAGACAGGCAGCCAGTAAATGCAAGAAACGTACAAACTGAAACCAGCGTATACAATGGAATAAACAAAGTCGACTGCGCGCGAGCCTTGTTTATTACATTAACTGTTTATCAAATTAAATTTTATTTCTTTATTTCTGTGCATATAGCTAAGGCATAGGGTGTTAAACAGTGTGTTGTCGTCGTCGCTTGTACCAAACAAATGCATGCCATTGTGTTTTGGCGTGTAGTTTTGTGTGTTTTTTTTTATCAAGAAAATGTAGCTATCCACAGTATCTCGTCTCGACTCTGTCGGCGGCACGTTTCAATTAACAGAAAATAAAATTCGAAAACCAACCTACCGATTATACAATGCATAGCAGAAGCAATCAGTGAAACTAATGCACATTTTATGATTATTTCGATCGATAAGAGAGAGAAAAATCGAATTTTGCACCGAAATAATCAGCGTTGTTGTGCATTATTCGTGACATTTATCAAAAATTCGTACTTGGTGTGACCCTGTGAAAATGAAGTTTGACTGTAAAACGGATAAAGATGTGAATGGGAAAAAAAATGACGAACAAAAACAATAATCTGATGCGACAGAAAAAAAATGACGGCGAGAAGCGTTTGTTTAAATTCTTCAACTGATAAGACCTAGATATATAGATCACTTATTGTGATCAAGTCGAGTGATAGTCACAATTTTTTTGGTCATACAACAGCAAAAAGAGAGAGAATTAAACGCCACTCTTGAGTAACTGCGTGTAAACATACGCTTACAACGAATACCATGTACATTGTACATGCATACACCTTAATTCCGCTTATATTTCATCCAATTGATGAAACACTTGGATCAAAATTTTGCGCAAATTCTATTTTCTCTATATCTTCATCATTGACGCGCTTTTCAAGTGTCTACACTGTCATTGTGTTACACAAGCATTCATTTACATAATTTGCAAATTGGGAACATTTGACGAGATAGGATCATGTGGATATATAACGGAGATAAAAGTACCTTCACCTAATTTCACTTGTTTTTCTTTTCATTTGTTCATTGTTTTTGCAAAACAAACAACACTTTCTTCTAGAAATTGCTTTTATTTGCCCCGGCTTTGATAAAACTTTGATTTAAAAAAATCGCTTATTTTGCGACTTCTCGAATTGTGCTAACATTCAAAGTACTTCTCTTTTGTATTCCGAAGGAATTCAGAGGGAGACAAAGTCTAATGGCCATTGGCCAATCAAATTAGAAAAATCTGATTTTATCAATCAAAGATTCTTATTTTCTATCAGTCAAATCGTAAAATGTCACACTTCAAATAGCGTGTACTCGATGTCCGAATGCTATTTTCTTTTCATATTATGTACTATGATGGGTATTTCAATCCCTATGCAGTTAAAGTTATTATATCTCTAGTTATTGCATTTGACTGACCAAAAATATCACCTTGATGGAATTTGTTCAAAGATGTTTGAAATTAATCGAGCTTCCAAAAGTGTATGTACAATTCCGCATTTAACTGCAGTCAAAATTTCCGAAAAAAATGATTGTTCACTTTATTTTCTAGCGTTTATCGCTTTGTTTCAAGTATTCGTCGGCGGTGGTGAACCAAAGTTCTTCAAGTCCATCTTTTGGTGTTTCCCGTAGTAATGTCAACATTTTCCATCCATTTTCTTGAGATGACAACAGGTAGTCATTTTCTGGATCGAGTAAATGGGTGTAGGCGCCCATCACAAGACTTTGACACAAACGTGCTGCAACACAAATCTGCGAATGAAAAACAAACAAAATCCGATTTCCAATTAGCAAAATTAGCCTCGTCTAGAATGATTTAATTCAAAGTTCTATTGAGATATACCGTAAGCACGTTACGTTCATTCTGTGGGATGAGACGTAGTTGCTGATAGCCAGCAATGACATATCCAGCCGTTTCGAGTTCACATGACTGTAATATCATGTAAGCGATAGTAATTGCCAATTCAAATATGTACAATGATTGTGAAGTGTCGCCGAAATCAATGACGCCCGTCACACGAAACTCCTCCAATTCCGGTGAATCTTTTGTAACAATCAAATTATGCTCGTTACAATCGCCATGGATGACACCCTTTGCGAAATCGCCGATACGCGATAAAACATTTTCTTTAAAATCGGCCAGCACCTCTTGGACCAGCTCTTGCTTTTTCGGATCGTTGATTGCGTACAGTAATTTTGTCAATTGTGTTACCGATTCCAGCATCCAGACTGTTTTGTGATTGTCGTACGCATCGTGTTGGAAGCGTTTCAATGCCGAATCAATTTTCGCCACAAATTCACCGACTTGATAGAATAAATGCTTCGTTTTCAGTACATCGTTGAATATTCGGCCTGGGATGAACTCTAGCAAACGCACCAAATGCAACGATTCGCCAATTTTCTCAATTGAATTATACTTGCCGAAAATATTCATAACTGGTTTTGGACAATTGATTCCTTGCTGGCGCAAAAATAGAACCAATTGCGTTTGTCCGTCGAAGAATTTCGCTTTTTTCGTATCGAGCGAATTGACAATTTTCAAAACATAGCCGTGCGGCCAAGCATTCGGTATAATCGGATTTTTAATATTTCTATTGAACAAAAGATGAAATCAGATATGCAGATTAAATCATTTTTGCTTCGGTTCGACTGTGTTCCATCGAAAAAGATGCAATACTTACGTGTCCACATGAATGAGAAAATTTTTATCATCATATGATACTAGTTCGGAGATGTCACGTGTTGAAATGCCATACAGACGTTCGGCCAAACGAACTGCTTCTTCTTCGCTGATTTGCGGCTTGATTTTCGATCCCGGTTTCA
>NW_022601602.1:0-3005 GCF_009176505.1 Sitodiplosis mosellana | reverse complement strand
AGACATTTTTCATTTATAAATATTATCATTGTGATTTATTTAGCTGAAGTTCCACTTGTCAACCAGAAGAAATGCAACGAGGCATATACATCCTTTTCTCCCATCACTCCACGTATGATTTGCGCTGGTTTCTACGAAGAAGGAGGAAAAGACGCTTGCCAAGGTAAGTGTTTATGAGAATAAATATAATAATTTGAATAAACGAGTGAATATTCAAACAAAATTCACAGGTGATTCGGGCGGTCCACTCGTCGCATACAGCCCAGACGACGGAACACCACGTTTGGTCGGAATCGTTTCATGGGGTAAATATTTGGTTTTCTTGAAATGATCTTCATTTATATGAAGCAAATTTTCTAAATTCAAATTTAACACTATATAGGTTACGGTTGTGCCCAACCTAACTACCCAGGCGTATACTCCCGCGTTTTAGCTGCACGCGATTGGATCTCTGCCAACACTGGAATCTAAGCAATCACATCTTCATTGTGAGATTTAAATAATATTGGATTGGATTGGATTGGATTGGATTGACCATTGGCGTCATTACCGTCATTATAAAGTCAATCACAATTTCGACCATTTTTTTTGGTCAACGTCATTTAAACAAACATTTTGTATGATTAACTTAGAATTTTCTTAACAAAACGAAAAAAATTGAATAAAAAAATCCCAAGTATTTTCATTTATAGCAATATCATAAATTATCAAGTGCAACCTGATTCACCATGTGTAATCTATGCACTTTGTACACAACTGTAGAAATAAAAAGCCTCTTAAACAAACTATCATTTAAAAATAGGTTACATCTGTAGAAAGTATCTAGATCTACATTCCTCAAAATAGTGAAGTCAAAACGATGACAAACAAACAACATGCAATATATTTTGAGTTCCATGCAAAGTAAGGAGTATAAAAGCTACGGTTTACGGAATATAGTGAATAGTATCTGTCAAGCGTATCGATGACAACAAAACTTTTCTGATTCACTGTTAAATCGATAGCCAAGATGGAAGAAATTCCTTAACAGTAAAATGAAATATTTTATAAATTTGAAGAGAAAAGTCAAAGAGTTTAATAAATCCATGTTGATACATGCATGCAGTTACAATATGTAGGAACAACAACAACAGTAAAATATACTCGTAGTTTTCTACAAAATATTTTTGGGAAAAAATGGGCAAAATCTATGATATCAACTAACTACCCGAGTAACAGAAAGGAAAATCTACATTTATGAAACACAGAGCTTTGACAAAGACAATTTTTCGTTGTTTCTTTGTCTTCTTCATCATTTTTCAGTTGAAACACAATCGTTTTACTTGTAAAATGTCGCCTTCGGACTCATCTTCCTCGGAGTTTTCGCCACTAGATACATTCCCAAATCGTTGCTTTAGAACAAACATCTCCAATTTTCACAATATTTGATTCTACTTGATAAAATTTGTCCATTCCAATTTGATTGTTGAACAACACTTTAACTATGAAACAAAGTCGAATTATAAACAATTTTTTACTGATTTTATTTCAAGAATTTTTCGATGTAAATTTCCAATGCATTCACTTGCAATGGAATTTCTCGTCTGAGGCGAAGTAGAAAAATTTTCGATGCGTAGATTTTTGTCGCCACAACAACAATCGATCAAACGGGATATCGAAAATTCTGCATGTGTGATGGTGTTCTGCCACCTGTTGATGTTCATTGATCGGCTTGGCTTCGGAAATACACCAATTGCACGGATCACCCATTTCTATGGTTACCAAAATCAATATCTGAGCCACTGGTTGCTTGTGTTATTGATCGTGAATCCACAGGCTAATCGTACATAAGCGGCGGTTGCTATGAAATGAATTGGTCGCTATGAATTTCTAAAGTCAAGGCTACAAAGTCAATGGTTAAATAAACAGTATTAGCCTTGACATCAGGTGAATATACTGTTCCATGACTGAAATATTGACACATGTCTATGAATTGTTGCGAATGAATGAAGCTATTTATAGATTAATATAATAGAAATGATTGAAAAGGCGAGTAACTCGAACAGTGATGGTACATCGAATTAATGAAACTATATAATTAATGTAACTATATCTATGAAAATTGGCAATTTTACACTCTTGTCACGGGGATTGGTTTGATCAGGTCAAGAATCAATGATTTGTCTGTTATTTTCCATTCTAATAACTATTGCACATCAGTAAAACCTTCTGGATATTAAAAACATATTTATAAATAAAAAGCGATGTAAAAGGCGAAATTCATTTTCATCTTAATCAAATTGGATTTCTCAGAATTCCCAAACATCTTTGTGTGCGTGAGTTGTGTGTAGCGTCGTAAATTTTCATCCATAAGAAACTGAAACAACGGTTGCTTCGAGATTGATTTATTTTAGGCGTATATAAACAATGCACAATAAAATGATTGTTTAAAAAATGACCCCACATGAAAGAATCATGAGGCGATCACAGACACTTGCACTCGAAAACTCGAACTTGAAATTGTTAGTGAATTTCCCCATTCACGGAATTGAAAAAGTCCTTCAGCACGAGTACATGTTTCCTATCATAAAACTGAAGTTTTTCGCGATTTTTATTTTCATGCGGACCATTCAAATTGATTTTTTTGGCAACTTTGTCAAGTTTACAATCAGCACAGATCGTATTGATAAAATATAGTAAGTTATCGGTTAATTACGTCCTTTGTATACTAATTGGTGGCGCGTGTTCACAAACCCTTTAGAATATGGGCCAGAAAAAATGTGCTGACGAACGT
This sequence comes from Sitodiplosis mosellana, assembly GCF_009176505.1. Lineage (NCBI taxonomy): Eukaryota > Metazoa > Arthropoda > Insecta > Diptera > Cecidomyiidae > Sitodiplosis > Sitodiplosis mosellana. The sequence continues at coordinate 232 of NW_022601602.1, read as the reverse complement.
AATCTACGCATCAAAAACAATGTTCAATAAACTCTTGTTGTAATCGCGCCAATTGTACTTACGCAAAAATAGATCAAAAAATGCGTGTCTCTGGCGCTGAATGGTATATAAAGCCATGCGATCTAGGCAAAATCATCACACAAACTAATCGTCAATCGACACGGTCATTACTTAGTTTGTGAATAAAATTCGAGTTGCCATTCGAGTCAAATTAAAATAATTCAATTTTCAT
>NW_022601601.1:0-3022 GCF_009176505.1 Sitodiplosis mosellana | reverse complement strand
CGATGAAATACACAGTCGCAGCTCGCTTTCCACTAACACATGTACAACGAATGCGTCAATGGTGGCCACCCGTTTCATTCGGAAGTTGGAATCAAAACCACTACACGGATTGTATGCACGGCGAAGGAGAGAATTTTTATGGCGGTTTCACACCAACACAGCGCCGTTTATGATACATACAAAATTCCTCACCGCAACACACAGTGTGTGTTACACAGCCAAAATTGCCTTCTTGTTCGCTTCATTCGTGGCACATCTCTCGCAATCGTTGCCATATGCAAAAATGAAATACTGAATTTTCAATAACACAATGTTTTTTTCAATCAGTACACAGTCCATGGAATATTCCTTGAACACAGAAACCAACGGAAAAAACATAAGAAAAAAATTGTGCGTGCATTGAAACAAGCTCAAAGGAATATTTTCTATTTCAATGAAAAAATGGCTGCAATTTTTCGTTCAATTCATTTGACGTTGTTCATTTTATTTCGCCGTACTCTTTCATCCATATATCACGTACATCCGTTCACGATGCGGTTGTCGTTTCGTTCCCCTCTTGTTACGAGTATGTGACTCAATAAGGGGCGATCGCTATACCGGAGCACACAAACACACACACGTACGAACGCTCGCGAAAAGCACGCGAATTAGAACGACGATCGCCGCTGATTCCAATAGAAAGGCAAAGTGAAAATTTGCACGCAGTAGCCTGTGGATATACGATTCTAGTTCGCTTTCGGCATTACGTTAGTGGTTGGCCTTGCCTACAGTTCTCTTTCCAATATGCGCTCTCAACGTGGTTCGTTTTGTTCACTTCGACCATTTTGCGAGAAAAAAATCCGTTTTAGTTTTGTGCAATTTTTTTCGGTAGATATTTTTGCAAAAAAAAAGTTTTTTGTGCAAATTTTCCAAAGAATTTCTCGTTTGGAGTTATTTTTTTATTGGAGTGACTTAGAACTCACTGTGTGAACAAAAAAAAGACAATTGAACAACAAGTGAGAGAAGATTGAATGGAAAATTCCTTTGCGTTTCAAAAAAAAAACGTGCGGGTGCAACAGAAACATTTCAAATATCGAGAAAAAAAAAATGTGGTTTGCTCTATGAAAATGAAGACAAAAAAGCGCATTAAATTTTGATTTAAATTATCGGTGGAATTTTTTTTGCTCATTTTTGGTTGTTTGATTGCGCAAAGCTGAAAGTGAAACTTTACGGCTACTCATTTCGATCGAGTGCCATTCATTGTTGTGCCAAAACTCTTTTCGCGAGTGAATTGGACATTTTTCTCGAAATTTCTGGAACAACCACAGTGGTGTTGACTATTCACAATCAAGGTAAGTCGTTTTGACCCATTTTCTGAACCTTTTATTGTGCAATCAAAATCGAGATCGAATCGAGAGATTTAATACCCAACAATAAAAATGAAGTGATTGATATAAATGGATGAAGTTTTGAGAAAAGTAATTTTATATCGTGATTCTGTTCAATTCGTGCATTCTATTTTGTTTTATTCGATTGATTTTCGTTCATGGATTTGATTGCTTCAAGAATCGGTTGAAAAAAACATGTAAAAATACGCCTTTCAGAATTTCCAATGGATGATTTGTATCATTTTGTGATTCGCTTGACATATGACCATTAAAATCGTGTAAAATTCAAACAAAATCCACCGGCAGTTTTTAAGTTTTGGAAAAAATCGTTTCAAACAAAAATCCATCGAATGGATCTTCTTTTCATTTATGAATATTTCAAGGCGTATGACTTTAAAAACAGAATTCCCTTGCATTATTTCAATGAGTCGGTGAAAAAAATAGTGCGAAAAAGAACGAGCACGTTTTCCAAGTTGAATCAAATTCGAAGTTTAAATAAATTAATTAAGTTGAATCAAAATGAACGAAAAATTTGCCAAAATGTGTGGATACCATTTGGAATCTTGCATAAGGTCTAGGGAAATTTCATCACTTTTTATCCCTTTTGATGATAATTTCATTGCGTTCAAGAATATTCTCTCTGTGTTTTGCAGGATATTTGAAATTATTCCATTGCACTTTAGAAGTTTTTCTCCAGAGTAAATCTGCCAAATCTTTAAACGCAATTTGTTGAACCTTATCAATGCTTAACAATGGGATCTGAAATTTATGCTACTTAAAGCATTGAAAAAATCTGATTCTTTTGTCAGGTTGGCCACGAACGCCCGTTTTGTGTTTAGTCCACTTTTTTGAAGCAGTAGTTCATTCAAGTTTGAAAAGGATTCGAATAATAAATGAAAAATCTGTCCGAAATTGTAGGCATTTTTTCATTGAAATTTTCACGTGCATAAAAATGTACTTGTTTTCATATGCATTGTCATTTGAGTGGATCAACAGGATGCGTTTCTGATTTGAAACAATTGGTTTCAACAATTGTAACAGACGAAGACTTCGATTTCGCAAGCTCTACTTTGTCTTTACATTTTTCAAAATTTGCGCCGATAAAAATGTCGACACGTTGGAAAATGAGAATCAAATAATCATGCAGATACACTTATTATCTGATCGATCCATGGCTGAAGTCAAAAGGTGCATTCAAATGTTATTCAATAAGGTGGATCGGTTAGTTTCGATTTGGGCATTGGCATGGCCCATCAAATGTGTTTTTTGACACACTATTTTTATGATCGTTCATAATTTGAATTTTTTTCGTTGCTACGTTTTTGATCGAAGGAGGAAAAGGGAGAAAATTCGTGCCTAAAGACAAACAAGAGAGGAAGGAATGTACTCAAAAGTGTCACACACTTGAACGGACGAGATTCCTTTTTATAATGCGATTTTTTTCGATTTGAATCCGTGAGCCGATGCCATTTTTTTCTATAAAAATATTGTTCATTTGATTTGAATCCAATTCTCGAAGTTTTCAAATGCAAAACAAAAATTTGCCGAAACAAGAACAAAACAGAAGGAAATTCACCGGGGTAATTTTTGTTCAATTTGCGGCCATGGTTCATATTTTGCATACGGATTTTGCGTTTAGCCATAGTCGTACAATG
>NW_022601600.1:0-1183 GCF_009176505.1 Sitodiplosis mosellana | reverse complement strand
ATTCCTAAGCTTGAAAATTGGATTTTTATGATTCTTCCCATTGAATTGAACCCGTGAGCATAAAAACAACGTATTGACTCTTCGCCGATGAATACGAAACGCAAAAAAATCGCCGAACAAAGTGAAACACCAATCTGTTATTGGATCAATATGAAGCATGAAATCGTTGGCTACTATTTTATTCACGTTGCGCTTTGTTTCGAAGCGCGGCAAGTGTTTCATTTTGTTCCAGTAACAGAACGTTGTATCACTTTGTTCGGCGACGCGCTCAATGTACTGTTTTGGAAAAATATGCATGATTTGATACAGTTTTGAGTCCATTGGTATATTAAACTATTCATTTTAACACAACACCCATTCTATTTCGCTCACACTTACGCGCACTTTAACGTTGCTGAAACATGTACGTTCTTGTTTCTTTACTGCGCACATCTTTTTAACAGTAAAGCAGACTACTTTGTTATACGGGTAAAAATTGCACGTAAGTGTGAGCGAAATAGAATGGGTGTTGTGCGTCCGTGTTTTGGCCATGTATAGATTTCACTATATAAACCAATGTATTCACAGCGGCGTGAACCCGCGTTCCGAGGATTTCATACAAACTTCCCATGTAGACGATCCGAAATAGGCAACAGTCGAAAAAAAAAGTTTAAATTTTTTTTCGATTTTCATATAGTATTTTTTTCTGCTCTATTGGTGTTATCGGCACATCGAAATTCGCGCTCCTTATCAGTTAAGTTTCACTTCATAGACAAATCACGACCAAAACCACCATTAAAATGAATCATCATACCAATGGACTCAAAAGTGTATCAAACATTTTTGTTTCAATTAAATTGAAACACAATTTCCTAAGTCAGCCGATATTTCACGATTCACTTTCAAGCGAACAGAATTTATGTTGCACTCGCACAAAACTGTATCAAATCATGCATATTTTTTCAAAACAGTACATTGAGTGCGTCGCCGAACAAAGTGATACAACGTTCTGTTACTGGAACAAAATGAAACACTTGCCGCGCTTCGAAACAAAGCGCAACGTAAATAAAATAGTGGCCAACGATTTCATGTTTCATATTGATCCAATAACAGATTGGTGTTTCACTTTGTTCGGCGATTTTTTTGCGTTTCGTATTCATCGGCGAAGAGTCAATACGTTGTTTTTATGCTCACGGGTTCAATT
>NW_022601599.1:0-4241 GCF_009176505.1 Sitodiplosis mosellana | reverse complement strand
TTTTTCTAAATGAAATTAATTTGTGAAGAAAGAAGTAATAGGAAATACAAAACCCAATCGAAAGATCTAATATTTGTTTTGCGAAATGTATTTTTGCAAGAGAAACGAAGAGTATGTCATTTTTAAAATAAAATCTATATGAAAGAGACAATTGGTTCGTTTTATTTTGAGTCATTGTTGGAGAATTCCTAATCAAGTATCTTCGTCTATATCTATTGTTTGCTTATAAAATGTGTTTGATAGCAACATGTTATAAAGTAATACGAGTCTACTTATTTTCTCGTTTTTTCGATATTTTTGCATCGACGCAATGAGACACTTGGCAAACACAATAAACACTTTAGATCTTCATCTTATAATTGTAATCAGATTATTACGCATTCACTTTTATTGGTGCATGAATCGTGTTTTACAAAAAGACACACTGGCTCCCGACCGACCCTTCGTGACCCTGACATTCATTCGCGACGAACGCAAAAACTGTATTTCGACCAGTGGACAAAAATTTAGAGCCAATTCACACGATGGCCGCGCGTAACTTCAATGTAAATTGAATAACTCTCTCTTTGTGTAAAAATGAAATATTATCAAACATTCTATTTGACTCTTCAGACACTGATGGTATTGGGTCTACAGGCAACAAAAAAGATCATTAATGCAAGTACAGATTAGAAGGTGATTAGAAAACAATCCAGACACAGGGTTAAAGGCTATTCAAGTTAAGTCACGTAACCCAAACTAAAACACCTTTCTAATTGATTGTGATAGCAAGCTAAGCTGAATTGGGTCTGAATTTGGACTATTTGTTTTAAATTTAATCATAAAACAAAATGATTTTTCATATATGTAAACCCAAAATGGCAAACGTTTTTAAATTTAGCCAGACAAACTACCAAATACCGATAAAAAAAATGGAAAATGCATCAGACAAATCCTCGCTTAAAATGTAAGCTGCTTTTTTTTGGATATATGAAAAGTTTATCATTTAGAAGATAATTTCCCAAAATAACTTGATGTGAAAACAATTATTTATTTTGTTCAATAAAAATGTTCGAATCAATTTTCTACACGAAACATTAACTTGGATATTATTTTTTCTTTATTCAAAAACGATACAAATATATTACTAGAATTTTTTATTTATTTGTTTTACATTTGACGTTTTAAAGTGACTTTTTCGCGATTGACACCTGATCGATAAATTTTTTCGCGATTTTGAATTGACCAGCCATCATTTAGGCGTGCCTTAAATTGTTCACTTTCACGATTCATAAAGCAAAAGTATTTCAAATATTTGAACATAGTTATGACATGAAATACGGCATCAACAGATATATTAGATTGGTCTGTAATTTCTTCGACTAACGGCAAAATAGAAATCAATTTTGAATAATCCAAATCGTTGATACATATTTTCAATTTTTTTATCGTTGAATTATTCTGCAAAAAATCATAGATGCATGGTAATGGATACCACGAATCAATTTCGAATGTTTCCAGCTGATCAAATAAAAACGGGATCTTCTCAATATATCTAACCGCAATGGTAAATTGTTTGACGTTCCTTAAATAGATTTTTTCTCTGATATTTGAAAAATTGGAATGGTAATTTCGCAATTCAAGATGTTTAGATTTCCGCTCATTTTCAGCAAAAACTTGAAGAATATCCATCGCTGCATGATCGTTGCAATCCATGAACAGGTATTTTAGTTGTGGATTCAATTTCAAAAAATTTCTCAAAACTTCGAAACATTCAGTGTCCTTTATGTAGTTACCTAAACAGATAGGAGTTATTTTGAAGTATTCCAAGTGAGGAAAATGATTGACAATATATCCACTATGCATAAATGATGAACACTTCGCATACAATGTTAAATTTTGCATTCTTGGAAATATTTCTGCCAGTTTACTATTTTGTTCGTTTGAACCATTTGATACAATACAAACAGTTTTTGTCCTTGTGAATGATTTTTTAAAAAAATAATTCAAACCGCCATCTCTCCACTTCACAAATCGAATGTCACTAACGGTTTCACTGCAAAATTCATTTATGTAGTCGGTGATATATGGCCTCTCCATAACAATACAATCTATTCGGGTTATTAGACTCCCAAAGATACGCAGTGTTTGCAGAACAGTTTTTAAATCCTCGATATTTAATTTACCTAGCCTAGACGGATATACATCTTTGTCTCTACAGTTTGCGTCAGAATCGAACTTAAATTCATAGTTGGCGTATTTCTCAACAAAGACAAATTTCGAAGCATGACGCAGTCTTCCATTTGAATCAGCAACATTAAGAAGATCTTGATATTTCAAATGCTCCAAAATTCCTTCGAGGCAGTCAATATTTAAATCGGTTAGTATCATTTTCAAATGATGAAATTTTGATATCTGTCGAAAAGATAAAACCAAACAATGTTAGAAAACAACGCAATTTAAACATATAGTACTTAAAAACAATTGATTGGATAAAACCTTACTTGTTTTCTCAATAGCTGCGAATTTGCTGCAATCACTTAATTGTCCGTATATTATATTGACTTTTTCTCATTCGAATTCTCTACAGTTTAAAAAAATTTCAAGTGACGTTCACAATTTAAAGTAGTTTTCGTGTTGAACATCAAAACACAACTGCCTACATTCTTCAGACGTTCGATCGTATATAATGAGACATCTTTTGGTGGTAAGTCTACAGAAATAATGTAAATGTATTGTTTATGCGTATCTGATATAAACTTTAATTGTCAAATTTTGTGTGTGTAGGTAAAAAAAAGATCATTAGTGCAGGTACAGATTGGAGGATGATTAGAAAACAATCCAGACACAGGGTTGAAGGCTATTAAAGTTAAGTCGTACCATCTAAAACTAAAAGAGAATCGTCTCGAAGAGAACTATCGAAGAGATTATTTATGAAAAAAAAAAACATTAAACAATTCGATTCTCTTTCCTTTTATTTTCTTCATTTAAACAGGAGTTCAAGCATTGGTGGTTCAATACAATTATTTGAACGGAATTCTTTTTATTTGTCATATGATTTGATTTTCAAGCAGCAACAACATAATAATATAAAAAGAAAAACACAAAATTTTATCTTGTCTTCACCAAACACACACACACTTCATAGATTAGTATGGAAAGTGTGTTTGCCGCTTTAGCGGAACACGTACTTCAACGAAAACTACCATCTCGGTCTAATCATGTAGCTCGAATCTTGCCAAAAACATGCATATCACCCAACGACGCAACCATTAATTTTTATCATATTTCTTTAGCTCTTTTGTCACGTTTTCTTTTTATATTATAATTTGGTGTCATCAAGCAAGAATCTTTACATATGAATTTGTTGGAAGAGTTGAACGGTCAAAATTAAAACCGATTTCTTACAAATGGCTATGGTAAACCAATGAAAAAAAAACACACACATCCATTTGATTTCAAATCACAACCGTTTGATTGCGTATTACTTTTTTTGTATTGTCAATTGTGTATTATGTGCGCCACGAAATGAAACTACCTGAATTTGACTTGATTATATGTTCCAAAATAAAATTGTCGAAGGTGCATTGAATGAAATACTGTGGCCTTTGCGAAACACATTCGAACAATTTAATTCAAACACAAAACACAGAACAACAAACAATTTGGAACAGAAATCAAAAAAATTATTATTATTAAAATCGAAGAAAAAAAAAAAACAAAAAATTATGAAAACAAACAGACTTTATGAAGATGAAAATATATATTTACAAATACGAAATCTATTTTGTGAAAATCATTTGTATTTGAGCCATCATTTAAAAGACATAACAATAAGATATCTATAAATAATACAATGAATATTAGTCAAAACATCCAAGTGGAAGCGGATGATGATGATGATGATGAAGAAAAAAAAACATTTATTATCAAATATGGCTGTGAAACTAATTAAAATAAACACAATAATAGCATAATGTTTTTTTTTTTGTAAATAACTGACAATTGATATGAGTCAAGAGAAAAGTGACAGCAAAATAGACAAATACAAAATGGAAATGAAGAAAATCTCTTCACAATTGTTATAATCAATTTCACTCTGATAATCTGAAGATAACTTAAAACGATTTCTGGTTTATGATTTGAAGGGAATTCCTGATGCAATTCGCATAATTTATGCATTCATTCATTGTGTGATACAATTTATGGATGCCTTAAATTGGTCTTTCAGTTTATGCATCAGTTATGATCAAATTTGCTAA
>NW_022601598.1:0-11775 GCF_009176505.1 Sitodiplosis mosellana | reverse complement strand
CTGTACGACACGATGTTGAGCTAGCTACAGCTATCGGTGCGAATTGAACCAAATTTGGCACGCGGTTTTGATTCGATGTCGTGGATCTAAACAAATGATAATGAATATATAATGGATTAAAAAATTTATGAATTTTACTTAATCTGCAAAACTTACGTTTCATCGTCTAACAAAATCTCTTCCTTTACCGCCTTACAGATGACTCTTTTGGAATTCTTGTAATTTATCGGTGGATTATATCTCAGCCATTGTATGTAATGTTCACATTCCTCACGACTTTCTAAAATTAATAATTTGGCGATCCAATGAATGTTTTACAAGTCATGCGAGAGTGAGGTTACGTTGAAAAACACTTACCGAATTCTTTCAGACAATAACCATTGTAACAACCATCCCTTTGTTCTAAAAAAAATACGTTTCCAGATCGAAATTTCACACTCAATATTATAGCGACATCTATTATTAAAATAGCTTGTAGTAAACGCATTCATAGCATTTCACTGTAGTTGCGATGTTACCTATTAAATTCCCCTGTGGTATGTAGTTAACAAGTGTCAAACATGAATGTGTCAGTACTACAAGGGAACTTAATAGGAAACATCGCAACTACAGGGAAATGCTATAAATGCATTTACTACAAGCTATTTTAATAATAGATGTCGCTATAATATTGAGTGTGTTGGTTGTGCACTTCTACCTGAACTAATGAAAATTTTCACTGGATTGTATCTTTTGCCCGTGTGTTGTACCCAAATGGATGGTACGACCATTTGACGGAGTGATTGTAGCAAAATAACGCAATACATGATTACGCTTTGATGTTCGCACACTGACTACAACTTAGATACAAATCTGGTCGCAAACCAAGCATCAAACACTCTAAAGTGACTTTTCATGTTTGGTGTTGCCTTACGAAAAGGGTTTTTCGTAAATGAATGACAACCATTTTTTCGTAAGGCTTGTCAATCACAATACAATCTGTATCTGTACTAAGTGGAGTTGCAAATCGTATACTATGTGAGAAATTGGACAGCAAACAAATAAAACAGCGATTCGTGGAAATTAATTCCTTAATAACAGAGTTAATTTGTTCTGTCTTACATAAAAACGTTAGTGGTAACGTGAAAATTAAAAAAAAAGTAAATCATTCCGTTGTTTCATTCACAGGGTGGATGGAAATGGAACAATCAGCCGCGAGCGAGAGTATATTACTCTTCGCTTCAATGCACTCGTTGTGCCATCGCTTGAAGATCGCTTCTGTGTCCATGACTTACAGCCAAAGAAAGTCAATGCCACAAACGTTCTCATTGTTCCGGTCGGTTGGCAGACATTGCCAGAGGGTTTGATGGCTTGCATTTTAAAGGATGATGTGCAATCCTTCGATAAAATGGAAAAAGATGTGCAAATTTACGGCGAATCTACTGATCTTCTGGGATTTATTGATCGTCATTTACCAATCGAAACTGAACTGTGTGTGGCTCTTGTGCAAGGCAAATGGCGTCGTTGTATGTTCATCGAACTTCTCGACAGTTCCAAAATGGGTCGGGTTTATGCTCTGGACTATGGTATCATCGATTCGGTAGAAGTCGACGATATTCGGGTAAGAGAAACAAGAAATACAAACAAGTAAAACCTAGCCTACCTGTAACTAATTTACATTTACTGTTTTATTTATTTACAGCGAATGTGCAGCCAAATTGTGCAATTTCCAGTGATGACTTTGATGTGCGACGTACAACAAGCATCAAAAGTAGTTCTCGCACAACACTCACGCCTGCTGTGCAAATCGATTGAATTCGATGAACAACAAAACGTTCACATTTTGGAACTTCACTGAGTGAAATTTATTTCCCGAAGAAGAGCAAAAACATCAAACAAATATTCTTTTATTGTTCTGTTGGTCAAAAAATATTGTAATTTCATAATCGATTTATTGTGTAGAAGTTCGTTCGTGTATTTTTGTGTAAACAATAAAATCAGTTCTGGTGCAACATAGCATCAAAATAAAGAATCAAATTTCCTTGTCTTTCAATAGCATTGTTTGCAATATCACCATCTAAAATGCCATCGTTTTCATCATCTGATGAGTCATCATTAGGATCTTCGTTTGCGATTCTATTTAATATAGGATCATATGCATATGAACCGTTGCGATAGCGATTTTGCATATTGTGTAACGATACCGCAGCGTATATTACCGCTGAAATTCGATCAGGTCTTTTGATTCTCATGTAATTAATACATGGAAATTCTTCTTTCAATATACCAATAGTGCATTCAACGATGAATCGCGTTTTCCGGTGTGTTTTCCGATACAATTCAATTGCGGGTTGTAATCGTATTATGCGGTTGTTGATGGCACGAATTGTTGGGGGTATCAGTCAAGTTGTCAAAGGATATGCTGAATCTCCCAGAATGATAGAGTTTGGGTCATTATCGGGCTTCCAATTGCGCTCCTCCCATGCAGTCCATAGATTGGACACACGTAGTGCCCTAGAATCATGGAAACTTCCCGGGCATTTGGCAGAAGCAAAAAGAATTTGATGTTTTGGACCTGACACAATTACCGCATTTATTGAGTGTTTGTTGTCTCTCCCAACATACGCCGGTTCATCGGAATGTGGAGCATCAATATGAATTAATGTTCCGTCTACCACCCCTTTCACATTGGGAAATCCAGCAATATCCGAAGAATTGTCGTTCCATGAAAAGGCTCACTGTAGGCCATCTAACTAACATTGGCATTACATGATAAGCTATTAAAGTGGCAACCCGGTGCAAGCATCTACAGACAGTTGATTTAGATATACCATGAGTCTGTGCGTTCACATGATATTGACAACCATTGCCCATGAAATGAAGTGCAGTCAAAATCTGTTGCCTTGGTGATAATGCTTGGTTTCGATTGGTGTCAACCAAATACCTTCCAATTAAAGTTTCAAGTTGGACGATAACTTCTTTATCCACTCCAAAGGATTGACGAAATATTGAAGCATGCAAATTGTAATTTATACGGCGATGAAAAATTCTTGGACGTGCCAAATCGACCGGGTCAGTATCATCATCGTAGTCGTCGTCAGCCAGAAGCAAAAAACGAAGATAGTTTCGGAGCTAAAAATTCATTATGTCCCATTAATATAAAATCATTTTTTTTATTAAATCTTTTTAAAACAAAATATATTTTACCTTTTTCCTTCATGTAAATGCACGAATTACTTTAATTAAATGAAGCATAAATATATCCAAAGTGACAACTAATTACGTATTTATTATATACGTAAATATATGCAAAGTGTCAGACAATTACGTATATGAATACAAACTACTTTTTTAGCATTACCGGCAATGACAAATCAATAAAATATCATACGATTGAGGTTACGTGAGGTTTCGTTATCAGAGTTTTTCAACTTGAGAAAAAGCATTCGAAAATTATAAATGAAATTTAAATTAAAGTTACAACAAAAAATCTTTGAATTGAATGGTAAAAAATGAGTGACTATTCGCAAGAAGAATTCTCAGAAGACGCATTCTCAGACGATGATGAGGGTGGAAAAAAACAGAAAATATATTCACAACGAGAGAAGGTATAATTTCATATCTGTACATTTATTAAAAGAATAAGTAATTAATGCCATGAAAACATTAATTTATTTCACATTGTTAGTTGATCATTATGCAAACATGTTGCAAAAACCCCAGGAAGTTGTATGAAAAGTTTAATCGTGATGTGAACCGCAACACTCAAAAAGAAGAGTGGTCAAAAGTGTCGAATGAAATCATCGCTGCTGGTATCGATGCGGGTGGCATACAGAATTTACGAAAAAAACGTGACCAACTGGACTCGTCGGGCACTCGTACGTTGATACAGTTTAATTTTTCTGCTTGATTTTCATTACATACTTTCATTTGTAGGCTGCCAGTGACAGATTGAAAAAGACTGGAATTGGAAAAATGAAGCCGCTAACAGAATTTCAACTGCTTTGTATTGAATTCGTCAAAGCCGCCAAAGGTGAATACTCTTTTTTCACAAATAGTTATGTGTCAATTTTGTAATACATCTTATTATGTATAGATGAAAGTGTTGTTGATTACATTAATGGTCCCGAAGAACCATCAGGAACTACATCAGCAATAACACCAGGCGCAAAATCAATAGCGGCCGAAATTACTACAAGTAAATTCCTTCATTTATATTTTATTTCTTGATTAATATATCTTATGTTTGTCTTTAATAAGGAAAATACAGCGAACTTGGCCATGATTTGGATCGCTTCAATGAAGATTCTGTACTTAATTCTTCATCACCTCACACACACACTCAAAAAGCAACAGCCACAAAGAGAACTGCAGCTTGGATGGAAGCACTGCAATCGAAAGAAGCGACTTCCACTTCCAAAACATTACGAAAAGCAGGGACATCAAGGACGCAAGAATCGGTGACTTCACCTCATATGACGAAAAAAAAAAGAAATTCAGCAATGAAAAAGAAAACAGTCCAGGCAACCATCCAAGACTTGCATTACTGATTGGAAAAAATCTGTTGTAGACTTGGAAACAAAAAGATTTGAATCTGAGAACCGCAAGCGACAATTGGAATGCTATAACCTTGCACTACAGAACATGAGCTTGGAGAGACAGCTCGGTATGTGATTTTTTTTATGTTAGTTTTGCAAGTTTCATTCGAGCAGTCAAGATTTGTAAAACAGATTTTGTTTTTCAGTTCACTCAGTCCAGTTTGTTCTGTTTTTATTTCAGAATTAAGTGGTGACGAGATCGCAATGATACGTTCAGAAGTGGCACCCGAGTTGCTAACACATCCAAACTATACAACTCAATTTTTAGATGTTGCCGATGATTTTGCAATGCCAAATGAAAGTCATGAAACCGATGACCATGCCGAATGACACGATCCTCCGTGTTGAAGCTCACGTCTTATACACTACAACAATTATTATACTAAAGCATCAAAATCAAATTTCACTCTAGGATCTACTTAAATAGAGTTCATTTATATTTGATATTTAGTCAGTTTAATGAAATGAAAGACATATAATAAATCATGATCAAGAATCATAAATAAGTAAAAAAAAATTCATTGTGCATAGTCAATGTGTCAATGGTCACACTAAGAGTTTAAGACTTGCTGTATAAAAATATTCTACGGCTTTAATAAAATGAAGAATGGAAATGAGTTTCAAAGTTGTTAAAGTTTCAGTAAAATTCAATTTTTAAATCAATATATTTGTTAATGAAAAAGTATTTGAACGTGAGATTTTTTAGTGAAACAGAAATTTTGAGATTTTCTCAAAAATGCAAAAATGAAAATATTTTCATGTGAAAACATTTCGTGAAATAGGGCCCAGGATTATCAATATTTTTTTAATTATCTATTACCGATTTGTTTACATTGTACTGTTTGTGCGATAAAATATGCATGCGTGTGTGAAGATAATTTATTAAAAGGAGACTTTTCGGTATTCAAATTTGTAAAAAAAGTTTCTGATCATTTTAAATATTTTTCGGATTATTTTCGAATTTTGAGGATCAAAATTAAATGAGCCATTTCTGTGTCAATTTTTGATTATTTGTCGTTTTTATTTCTGTTCAGTTTGACGAAAAAATCAGAAATAATTGTAACAAAACAATCAATAAAATTAACATTACGTTCAATGAAATTGCCAGATTGAGATAATAACTTTGACAATATAGGCAATAGAATTGCCAAATTAGAAAATAAATCTGACGAAATGGGTATAAAATTGACATGTTTTGCAATAAATTTGACAATAGCAAGCACCAAATAGATAAATTTACGGCAAATTTATTGCAAAAAATGTCAATTTTATAACCATTTTGTCAGATTTATTTTCTAATTTGACAATTCTATTGCCTATATTGTCAAAATTATTTTCTCAATCTGGCAATTTCATTGAACGTAATGTTAATTTTATTGTTTGTTTTGTTACATTTATTTCGATTTGTTGTCAATTTTGTTGAATTTTTTTGTAAATTTTATTGCCGTTTTGTCATTTTTATTGGCGATTTGTAAATTTTAAAGGAGGATCCGTAATGAGCCCTTCGACAAATGAATCGAATGACCATTGCATAATATCGAATCAGATTTCTCTCTCATTTTCTCTCTACTTAAGACAATAAATCCGAACCAAATGTCGTGGTCGTACATTTGACTGTACCAGCAGCAGTGTCTAAGCGAGGTCGCAAATCCCACTCGGCTCCGCCTAGATCCAAATTACCTTTATCGGTTCTGGAAATACCAAAATGGACCGACGAAGCATTGCCTGAGAGTAAAAAGTACAGAAAAGCCGAGCGTGTCAGCGGGAAAACCAACCGTTCAGTACTCTGGTGTGGAAGACCCATCACTTCTGAGTATTAAGAATTTTTGTGTTAGTTTGATAATTTTCTCATTTTAGTTTAAATTATTATTCAAGTTCTGCCTCAATTTCCAATTGCAATCACGCAATGTTTTGTTCGAGTGGGAAAAAAATCAACAGGCAAAAGTAACATTGAAAATAAATTGTAATTCAATCGTTGATAAAAAAAATTCAGTCAACCAAATTGTGTGAAGTGAGAAAGTTTTCCATTTGAATGAAGAATTGAAGATCCATAATAAATTTGGGGTGGCGCTTTTTCGCATTCAAATGAAATTGAATTTCAAGTTTTCCAGCCAAACAAGACATGCAAACTAACTAGACGTGGGAATTTTGTATGAATTATTCAATGTGAGATCTTTGTTACGAATGAACATACGAGTGTTGAATTTTAGACGCGCATCTCTTATATGTAATGCACACCGTGGCAGCAAGAGAATATACCACTAGCGACATCTTGTTGAACTCTATAGTAATACCCTATATGTTTGTATACACTTGATGATAATTTCAACATTTGACTATATTGGGCAACAAGGTGTCACCTGTGATATATTGCTCTTTGCTGCCACGGTGTGATGTAATAGAAAACTTTCTGGCAACAGTGCATATCTCAGCTCAGCGCGATAAGTTTGAGAAAGAAAATGTTATCATTTTGGAAAAAGGATTCGTTGAAAACATTCGAGAGAGCGAGAGAGGAAAAGAGAGAGAAGAAAAGTTTCAACCACCGCAATCTAATATAGAGGCAATTGAAACAAGTAACAATATGTAAATACGAATACGATAGCATATCACTGTTGCTCAAAAACCATATCACTCCCCGACTCTATCTCGTAGACATGAAAATATATAATTGAAATGGTAGTAGAATCGTAAAATACAAAGTGATTTGTTTCCACTGTTGTTTGCAAATTTCAATGAGAATTTAATTAATTCGTTCGCTTGAAATGATTTGGATGAGCACTGATGCACGAGTCTCTCTTTCAATGTGTTCGTCGTGTGTTTGTACAAACGTTAAAATGTATTCTAGATGCCAAAAACGTACCAAACTATCGATACCAAGAAACTGTCAGACACAAACACGGATAAATATTGCTTAGGCTATATAGTCAGTGTGTGCTTGAGTAGTTTGATAATTGTGTGTATTTTATGCCATTCCATGAGATAAATCGTCTCGATGATACTATTTACGCCAAAAGGACTTTTTGTAGCATAAGCATTCGTTCGAAATGTTTGCGTTCGCAATTGAAAGTAATCTGTTGTTGACTCAATTTAAGATTTTGTACTCACAACATAATTCAGTGTATGATTTCAAACAGTGGGGGTAGAGAAATAGAATCTTGGATTGCGTTTGAAAGCACGGTTAAATAACTAATTTCATTTATTATTTGGTTGTATGATGAGAGCACGCATGCTTTTTTAGAGAACATAACATGACAATGGGGTGGAAATCGTGTGTAAGGTTCGGATAGTAGTTATTTTCACAAGTACTATCCACACCTCAAATCGTTCAGAAGAACAAGTTACACATGAATCTAGGCAAAATGAAGCTTGTGAGAAAAATGTGCTGAGTCGCATAATTGTTTCAGTTTATTTCTGAGCCCGTGTCTATCGTTCAGCAACGCATGCACATTTATTAATCGTTAAGACAATCACATACAGTACGTAACAATTTGTATAATAATCGATATCTACAACGCTATCGTTAAAATATAAATTTCCAGAGGACTCTATCGATTTATACCAATCATTATATGAAATTTATCGTCTCAACTTTCATGAATATGGTTTTTCGCATTCTATCCCGCTGTGCATGGAAATGGTTTTTTTTAAAATTTAAACTCGAGCCATTCTTTTGAAATAAATAATGATGGCATTAATAAAAAAACATTTTCAACGAATCCATAGAATATTCTCGCTCGCATCCTGCAATTTAACATTTAAAAAAAAATGAACGAAACTTTTGATATTAATTTTCAATGCGCTTAATCAAAGCTGATGTCATTTGAATGCTTCCTTTATGTAAGTTTAAACCTATCCCTTTGCTTTCACCTCCTCTCGTGCATTCGACCGTTGTTTTTATACGTTAAATAATTTAATTATCGATAGTAACACACGCGGATCCGCTCATTGATTGTGTTGTCGTCAACACCAGAGCAAACACACTGCTCATGTTTATTTAATCCACGTTAAAAGTTCATTGTGTCCCGTGTTCAGTGACACGCGTTAATTCTTGACATCGTAACCTATAAACCATTTCATTATTATTGTTTCCGCCATGAACCGCGAATTCGATTCATTGGAAAATTTGTCCACATCCAGCGGTGGAGACATTTCAATTTCAATGGGTCAAATCATTATGAACTGATGTGTGTGTGTGTGTGTGTGTGTGTATGTTATGTGCAATTTGTTTGCGTGTGTCTCGTATAATTCGAAATAATATTTATTGGAAAATCAAAATCCAAATGCAAAAGTAGAGAGTCCGCATAATTTATGAGCGGCGAGTTCATCAAACAAACTTCATGGAATGTAGTGCGAGCAGCTGACACTCAAATCATTGTTGTGGGCAGCGATGCATACTGATGTTGATGAGTCCATAATGCAACCATGAAACGAATGCATTCACAATGCACACATACACACTAAGATCGTGCATCGTACACCAATCAAATCATCCCAAAAATATCGGATATATTTTGCGTGTACGTGAAATTCGGCAATTGGCATTTCAAACAAATCAATTCAATTCACCGCAAAAACCACTGCATACTCATCAGATTATTATGATTTCCATGACATTTTGAAAATCTGACCGAACCATAAACCACCACCGTTCACTCCATAGGCTCGACATCTTTCCCAATAATATTTAATTGCAGTCGTCAAACAATTAAACGTATGCAAAATATGCATGTTTTGAATATGGATTTCTCTAAGCGATCGTAATGCGTTTCTGCTTCGATTGTTATTTTCAAATTTCATATCGAATTGCCTTGCCTGGTTCGTGCAAATGACCGAATCGAAAATTAATTAGAATTACAAGCGTAAACTATTTTGTGAGCGAATTTTAGTGAATTGAGATGAATGCTAAAACGAATCAAACGATTTTGGCAAAAAATCCGTTTAAAATTCGTTATTAATTCTAATCGAGTATAAAACAGCTGATCAAATGGATTTCTTTCGGATCCATTGTTTTTCGGAATTGATGCAAATTATTGAAAACTCCATAATATTTCCACAGTGTTCTTGAATGATCTCAGTTTTAGATCCAAAACATGGTTTATAGCGTTTAACCAAAAAAGCGTTTATTTTGGTGAAATATTTTAATATGAGTCATATTACAACTGACTGTATGATTATACCATTCATTTAAAGCGAATCTCATTCCAATTTATGAAAATAAATTTTTAATCTCCTTATAAAACGCATTTATGACATGATGCAAAAGCTCAATAAAAGCTTGTACAATGAACAATAAGCTTGACTTCATCAAGCACACGCTTGAGTCGGTGCCTGAACAAAAGCCAACCTGAGACTCATGCATTCGGATGGTGTTCGGAAACAATCAAGTGAATCTGATGATGTGATGTGAACGCGCTCGAATCTAATGCAAAAGTTGATCGAGACGAAGAATAGAGGAGAAGAGCGAGCAAATTAAGCGAATGTGCTATTAATGGGATATATACATAGTTTGCATAGAAAATTAATCGCTTCTGGCCGATATATAAATGTAAATGTATTTGTTTTTCGGCGAAAACTTTTCCATAGTGAGAGGAAAATGCGGCTGATTGTCCATTCCATGTTGGTTGTGCATGTGTACATTTTCGTATGTTGGTTCAAAAGAGGAAAGGCGATTTAAAATGAAATTTATCCATAAAATGGAATTGATACGCACGAAGTTGAATGCTTTGAGGCAGAAAACACACAACGATGACAAAGACAACTAATGGTGGATATACGTAGATAAGGAACAAAGCCAGCAAAACCAACATCCACTCAGTTGTGTTTGATAAACGAACCGCCTACGTGCACTACTGTCCGAGAGCTTACGCTCTCTCTCTCTCTCTCTCTCTCTCTCTCTCCCTCTTCCTCTCTCCCCCCGAAGCATTCGTCCATGTGTTGACCATCCAGTCTGCTTATTTTCAAGAAATCCATTCCATTCCATTTCGTTTTCATTTATGCATACATAAACTCAATCGAATTTCCCTCAAAAATGCTCTCTCTCTTTCTCCTTTTGGCGCTACTGGTGAATTCGTCATTTCGATAAATCTACACATAGCCAATGCTCAGGCTCATTTCATACAATGTTACTCTCTTGTTTGGGGCTGGTGACTGGCAAATGGAGAAGGCGATTTCAAAATGGATGGATTGTTTGCACAAAATGAACGTAGCAACAGGATTGCGATTCATTTGCACATTCAGAGTTGAGATGCCACTTTATAAAAGGCGACAATATCAATACTTGTAAATTGCTAGTTTAACGAGATTAGAATAATGAGTGTTCTGTGCATACACACACACACACACACACACATACTGAATGTATAAAACTCTTTTTACGAAAGCCACAAACAAAATCGATTCTCGGAAACGACACATGGAATCCAATTGAATTTTGTGTCGTAAATTTTCCTTAATTGCCTGAATAATCCTTCAAGAAAGCCATACATAAACTGTCTCTCTCTCTCACTACTCAGCATGTTCAACGATAAGATAATTTTGCTGAAGGAAGTTCATAGTAGACAACATCATGTGCACATCACTTGATACTGTTGCAAGTTGAATATTGTTCACATCATGAATATCGTCGCATCTTCAATAGACTTGAATGTACACTTGTTAGACTCCGTTTTTTTTTTATTAATATACCACACTACACAGATACCATAAGCTAATTTTAATTAAACTGTATTTAGGCGAAATGGATATTCATGACAATCATTTCAATGAAGTAGAGTGTGTGTGTATTTGATTATTGTGATAGGTCGGACAATTCATTTATTTTGATTGGGTCAGTGGCATATACGTGATAACGAAATAACGAAGAGTTTGTTGTTAGGATCATAAATTCACTTTGACGACCCAATTTCTGCACACTGTTCAATGTCAATTTCGATTGGTGGATGATGGTGCAACTTGGAAAATGTTCTTCTCAAAGATTCGCAAGGTGTAAATCGATTTATATAATTCTTAATTCCAGTTTGCCACAACTTTGGTTTTTCTTCTTCTGGTGGCGGTGTTGAAAGTGTCAAAAAGAATCTATAACAACGAACACACGATTTGTGAATTATCACGTAACGAATCGCTTTTGTTTTGTTTTGTTTTGTTTCAAGAAGTTTTTTTTTTTGCGTATGCGATGAAAAGTTCCGTTCGTACTTACGGA
>NW_022601597.1:0-11779 GCF_009176505.1 Sitodiplosis mosellana | reverse complement strand
CTGTACGACACGATGTTGAGCTAGCTACAGCTATCGGTGCGAATTGAACCAAATTTGGCACGCGGTTTTGATTCGATGTCGTGGATCTAAACAAATGATAATGAATATATAATGGATTAAAAAATTTATGAATTTTACTTAATCTGCAAAACTTACGTTTCATCGTCTAACAAAATCTCTTCCTTTACCGCCTTACAGATGACTCTTTTGGAATTCTTGTAATTTATCGGTGGATTATATCTCAGCCATTGTATGTAATGTTCACATTCCTCACGACTTTCTAAAATTAATAATTTGGCGATCCAATGAATGTTTTACAAGTCATGCGAGAGTGAGGTTACGTTGAAAAACACTTACCGAATTCTTTCAGACAATAACCATTGTAACAACCATCCCTTTGTTCTAAAAAAAATACGTTTCCAGATCGAAATTTCACACTCAATATTATAGCGACATCTATTATTAAAATAGCTTGTAGTAAATGCATTTATAGCATTTCCCTGTAGTTGCGATGTTTCCTATTAAGTTCCCTTGTAGTACTGACACATTCATGTTTGACACTTGTTAACTACATACCACAGGGGAATTTAATAGGTAACATCGCAACTACAGTGAAATGCTATGAATGCGTTTACTACAAGCTATTTTAATAATAGATGTCGCTATAATATTGAGTGTGTTGGTTGTGCACTTCTACCTGAACTAATGAAAATTTTCACTGGATTGTATCTTTTGCCCGTGTGTTGTACCCAAATGGATGGTACGACCATTTGACGGAGTGATTGTAGCAAAATAACGCAATACATGATTACGCTTTGATGTTCGCACACTGACTACAACTTAGATACAAATCTGGTCGCAAACCAAGCATCAAACACTCTAAAGTGACTTTTCATGTTTGGTGTTGCCTTACGAAAAGGGTTTTTCGTAAATGAATGACAACCATTTTTTCGTAAGGCTTGTCAATCACAATACAATCTGTATCTGTACTAAGTGGAGTTGCAAATCGTATACTATGTGAGAAATTGGACAGCAAACAAATAAAACAGCGATTCGTGGAAATTAATTCCTTAATAACAGAGTTAATTTGTTCTGTCTTACATAAAAACGTTAGTGGTAACGTGAAAATTAAAAAAAAAGTAAATCATTCCGTTGTTTCATTCACAGGGTGGATGGAAATGGAACAATCAGCCGCGAGCGAGAGTATATTACTCTTCGCTTCAATGCACTCGTTGTGCCATCGCTTGAAGATCGCTTCTGTGTCCATGACTTACAGCCAAAGAAAGTCAATGCCACAAACGTTCTCATTGTTCCGGTCGGTTGGCAGACATTGCCAGAGGGTTTGATGGCTTGCATTTTAAAGGATGATGTGCAATCCTTCGATAAAATGGAAAAAGATGTGCAAATTTACGGCGAATCTACTGATCTTCTGGGATTTATTGATCGTCATTTACCAATCGAAACTGAACTGTGTGTGGCTCTTGTGCAAGGCAAATGGCGTCGTTGTATGTTCATCGAACTTCTCGACAGTTCCAAAATGGGTCGGGTTTATGCTCTGGACTATGGTATCATCGATTCGGTAGAAGTCGACGATATTCGGGTAAGAGAAACAAGAAATACAAACAAGTAAAACCTAGCCTACCTGTAACTAATTTACATTTACTGTTTTATTTATTTACAGCGAATGTGCAGCCAAATTGTGCAATTTCCAGTGATGACTTTGATGTGCGACGTACAACAAGCATCAAAAGTAGTTCTCGCACAACACTCACGCCTGCTGTGCAAATCGATTGAATTCGATGAACAACAAAACGTTCACATTTTGGAACTTCACTGAGTGAAATTTATTTCCCGAAGAAGAGCAAAAACATCAAACAAATATTCTTTTATTGTTCTGTTGGTCAAAAAATATTGTAATTTCATAATCGATTTATTGTGTAGAAGTTCGTTCGTGTATTTTTGTGTAAACAATAAAATCAGTTCTGGTGCAACATAGCATCAAAATAAAGAATCAAATTTCCTTGTCTTTCAATAGCATTGTTTGCAATATCACCATCTAAAATGCCATCGTTTTCATCATCTGATGAGTCATCATTAGGATCTTCGTTTGCGATTCTATTTAATATAGGATCATATGCATATGAACCGTTGCGATAGCGATTTTGCATATTGTGTAACGATACCGCAGCGTATATTACCGCTGAAATTCGATCAGGTCTTTTGATTCTCATGTAATTAATACATGGAAATTCTTCTTTCAATATACCAATAGTGCATTCAACGATGAATCGCGTTTTCCGGTGTGTTTTCCGATACAATTCAATTGCGGGTTGTAATCGTATTATGCGGTTGTTGATGGCACGAATTGTTGGGGGTATCAGTCAAGTTGTCAAAGGATATGCTGAATCTCCCAGAATGATAGAGTTTGGGTCATTATCGGGCTTCCAATTGCGCTCCTCCCATGCAGTCCATAGATTGGACACACGTAGTGCCCTAGAATCATGGAAACTTCCCGGGCATTTGGCAGAAGCAAAAAGAATTTGATGTTTTGGACCTGACACAATTACCGCATTTATTGAGTGTTTGTTGTCTCTCCCAACATACGCCGGTTCATCGGAATGTGGAGCATCAATATGAATTAATGTTCCGTCTACCACCCCTTTCACATTGGGAAATCCAGCAATATCCGAAGAATTGTCGTTCCATGAAAAGGCTCACTGTAGGCCATCTAACTAACATTGGCATTACATGATAAGCTATTAAAGTGGCAACCCGGTGCAAGCATCTACAGACAGTTGATTTAGATATACCATGAGTCTGTGCGTTCACATGATATTGACAACCATTGCCCATGAAATGAAGTGCAGTCAAAATCTGTTGCCTTGGTGATAATGCTTGGTTTCGATTGGTGTCAACCAAATACCTTCCAATTAAAGTTTCAAGTTGGACGATAACTTCTTTATCCACTCCAAAGGATTGACGAAATATTGAAGCATGCAAATTGTAATTTATACGGCGATGAAAAATTCTTGGACGTGCCAAATCGACCGGGTCAGTATCATCATCGTAGTCGTCGTCAGCCAGAAGCAAAAAACGAAGATAGTTTCGGAGCTAAAAATTCATTATGTCCCATTAATATAAAATCATTTTTTTTATTAAATCTTTTTAAAACAAAATATATTTTACCTTTTTCCTTCATGTAAATGCACGAATTACTTTAATTAAATGAAGCATAAATATATCCAAAGTGACAACTAATTACGTATTTATTATATACGTAAATATATGCAAAGTGTCAGACAATTACGTATATGAATACAAACTACTTTTTTAGCATTACCGGCAATGACAAATCAATAAAATATCATACGATTGAGGTTACGTGAGGTTTCGTTATCAGAGTTTTTCAACTTGAGAAAAAGCATTCGAAAATTATAAATGAAATTTAAATTAAAGTTACAACAAAAAATCTTTGAATTGAATGGTAAAAAATGAGTGACTATTCGCAAGAAGAATTCTCAGAAGACGCATTCTCAGACGATGATGAGGGTGGAAAAAAACAGAAAATATATTCACAACGAGAGAAGGTATAATTTCATATCTGTACATTTATTAAAAGAATAAGTAATTAATGCCATGAAAACATTAATTTATTTCACATTGTTAGTTGATCATTATGCAAACATGTTGCAAAAACCCCAGGAAGTTGTATGAAAAGTTTAATCGTGATGTGAACCGCAACACTCAAAAAGAAGAGTGGTCAAAAGTGTCGAATGAAATCATCGCTGCTGGTATCGATGCGGGTGGCATACAGAATTTACGAAAAAAACGTGACCAACTGGACTCGTCGGGCACTCGTACGTTGATACAGTTTAATTTTTCTGCTTGATTTTCATTACATACTTTCATTTGTAGGCTGCCAGTGACAGATTGAAAAAGACTGGAATTGGAAAAATGAAGCCGCTAACAGAATTTCAACTGCTTTGTATTGAATTCGTCAAAGCCGCCAAAGGTGAATACTCTTTTTTCACAAATAGTTATGTGTCAATTTTGTAATACATCTTATTATGTATAGATGAAAGTGTTGTTGATTACATTAATGGTCCCGAAGAACCATCAGGAACTACATCAGCAATAACACCAGGCGCAAAATCAATAGCGGCCGAAATTACTACAAGTAAATTCCTTCATTTATATTTTATTTCTTGATTAATATATCTTATGTTTGTCTTTAATAAGGAAAATACAGCGAACTTGGCCATGATTTGGATCGCTTCAATGAAGATTCTGTACTTAATTCTTCATCACCTCACACACACACTCAAAAAGCAACAGCCACAAAGAGAACTGCAGCTTGGATGGAAGCACTGCAATCGAAAGAAGCGACTTCCACTTCCAAAACATTACGAAAAGCAGGGACATCAAGGACGCAAGAATCGGTGACTTCACCTCATATGACGAAAAAAAAAAGAAATTCAGCAATGAAAAAGAAAACAGTCCAGGCAACCATCCAAGACTTGCATTACTGATTGGAAAAAATCTGTTGTAGACTTGGAAACAAAAAGATTTGAATCTGAGAACCGCAAGCGACAATTGGAATGCTATAACCTTGCACTACAGAACATGAGCTTGGAGAGACAGCTCGGTATGTGATTTTTTTTATGTTAGTTTTGCAAGTTTCATTCGAGCAGTCAAGATTTGTAAAACAGATTTTGTTTTTCAGTTCACTCAGTCCAGTTTGTTCTGTTTTTATTTCAGAATTAAGTGGTGACGAGATCGCAATGATACGTTCAGAAGTGGCACCCGAGTTGCTAACACATCCAAACTATACAACTCAATTTTTAGATGTTGCCGATGATTTTGCAATGCCAAATGAAAGTCATGAAACCGATGACCATGCCGAATGACACGATCCTCCGTGTTGAAGCTCACGTCTTATACACTACAACAATTATTATACTAAAGCATCAAAATCAAATTTCACTCTAGGATCTACTTAAATAGAGTTCATTTATATTTGATATTTAGTCAGTTTAATGAAATGAAAGACATATAATAAATCATGATCAAGAATCATAAATAAGTAAAAAAAAATTCATTGTGCATAGTCAATGTGTCAATGGTCACACTAAGAGTTTAAGACTTGCTGTATAAAAATATTCTACGGCTTTAATAAAATGAAGAATGGAAATGAGTTTCAAAGTTGTTAAAGTTTCAGTAAAATTCAATTTTTAAATCAATATATTTGTTAATGAAAAAGTATTTGAACGTGAGATTTTTTAGTGAAACAGAAATTTTGAGATTTTCTCAAAAATGCAAAAATGAAAATATTTTCATGTGAAAACATTTCGTGAAATAGGGCCCAGGATTATCAATATTTTTTTAATTATCTATTACCGATTTGTTTACATTGTACTGTTTGTGCGATAAAATATGCATGCGTGTGTGAAGATAATTTATTAAAAGGAGACTTTTCGGTATTCAAATTTGTAAAAAAAGTTTCTGATCATTTTAAATATTTTTCGGATTATTTTCGAATTTTGAGGATCAAAATTAAATGAGCCATTTCTGTGTCAATTTTTGATTATTTGTCGTTTTTATTTCTGTTCAGTTTGACGAAAAAATCAGAAATAATTGTAACAAAACAATCAATAAAATTAACATTACGTTCAATGAAATTGCCAGATTGAGATAATAACTTTGACAATATAGGCAATAGAATTGCCAAATTAGAAAATAAATCTGACGAAATGGGTATAAAATTGACATGTTTTGCAATAAATTTGACAATAGCAAGCACCAAATAGATAAATTTACGGCAAATTTATTGCAAAAAATGTCAATTTTATAACCATTTTGTCAGATTTATTTTCTAATTTGACAATTCTATTGCCTATATTGTCAAAATTATTTTCTCAATCTGGCAATTTCATTGAACGTAATGTTAATTTTATTGTTTGTTTTGTTACATTTATTTCGATTTGTTGTCAATTTTGTTGAATTTTTTTGTAAATTTTATTGCCGTTTTGTCATTTTTATTGGCGATTTGTAAATTTTAAAGGAGGATCCGTAATGAGCCCTTCGACAAATGAATCGAATGACCATTGCATAATATCGAATCAGATTTCTCTCTCATTTTCTCTCTACTTAAGACAATAAATCCGAACCAAATGTCGTGGTCGTACATTTGACTGTACCAGCAGCAGTGTCTAAGCGAGGTCGCAAATCCCACTCGGCTCCGCCTAGATCCAAATTACCTTTATCGGTTCTGGAAATACCAAAATGGACCGACGAAGCATTGCCTGAGAGTAAAAAGTACAGAAAAGCCGAGCGTGTCAGCGGGAAAACCAACCGTTCAGTACTCTGGTGTGGAAGACCCATCACTTCTGAGTATTAAGAATTTTTGTGTTAGTTTGATAATTTTCTCATTTTAGTTTAAATTATTATTCAAGTTCTGCCTCAATTTCCAATTGCAATCACGCAATGTTTTGTTCGAGTGGGAAAAAAATCAACAGGCAAAAGTAACATTGAAAATAAATTGTAATTCAATCGTTGATAAAAAAAATTCAGTCAACCAAATTGTGTGAAGTGAGAAAGTTTTCCATTTGAATGAAGAATTGAAGATCCATAATAAATTTGGGGTGGCGCTTTTTCGCATTCAAATGAAATTGAATTTCAAGTTTTCCAGCCAAACAAGACATGCAAACTAACTAGACGTGGGAATTTTGTATGAATTATTCAATGTGAGATCTTTGTTACGAATGAACATACGAGTGTTGAATTTTAGACGCGCATCTCTTATATGTAATGCACACCGTGGCAGCAAGAGAATATACCACTAGCGACATCTTGTTGAACTCTATAGTAATACCCTATATGTTTGTATACACTTGATGATAATTTCAACATTTGACTATATTGGGCAACAAGGTGTCACCTGTGATATATTGCTCTTTGCTGCCACGGTGTGATGTAATAGAAAACTTTCTGGCAACAGTGCATATCTCAGCTCAGCGCGATAAGTTTGAGAAAGAAAATGTTATCATTTTGGAAAAAGGATTCGTTGAAAACATTCGAGAGAGCGAGAGAGGAAAAGAGAGAGAAGAAAAGTTTCAACCACCGCAATCTAATATAGAGGCAATTGAAACAAGTAACAATATGTAAATACGAATACGATAGCATATCACTGTTGCTCAAAAACCATATCACTCCCCGACTCTATCTCGTAGACATGAAAATATATAATTGAAATGGTAGTAGAATCGTAAAATACAAAGTGATTTGTTTCCACTGTTGTTTGCAAATTTCAATGAGAATTTAATTAATTCGTTCGCTTGAAATGATTTGGATGAGCACTGATGCACGAGTCTCTCTTTCAATGTGTTCGTCGTGTGTTTGTACAAACGTTAAAATGTATTCTAGATGCCAAAAACGTACCAAACTATCGATACCAAGAAACTGTCAGACACAAACACGGATAAATATTGCTTAGGCTATATAGTCAGTGTGTGCTTGAGTAGTTTGATAATTGTGTGTATTTTATGCCATTCCATGAGATAAATCGTCTCGATGATACTATTTACGCCAAAAGGACTTTTTGTAGCATAAGCATTCGTTCGAAATGTTTGCGTTCGCAATTGAAAGTAATCTGTTGTTGACTCAATTTAAGATTTTGTACTCACAACATAATTCAGTGTATGATTTCAAACAGTGGGGGTAGAGAAATAGAATCTTGGATTGCGTTTGAAAGCACGGTTAAATAACTAATTTCATTTATTATTTGGTTGTATGATGAGAGCACGCATGCTTTTTTAGAGAACATAACATGACAATGGGGTGGAAATCGTGTGTAAGGTTCGGATAGTAGTTATTTTCACAAGTACTATCCACACCTCAAATCGTTCAGAAGAACAAGTTACACATGAATCTAGGCAAAATGAAGCTTGTGAGAAAAATGTGCTGAGTCGCATAATTGTTTCAGTTTATTTCTGAGCCCGTGTCTATCGTTCAGCAACGCATGCACATTTATTAATCGTTAAGACAATCACATACAGTACGTAACAATTTGTATAATAATCGATATCTACAACGCTATCGTTAAAATATAAATTTCCAGAGGACTCTATCGATTTATACCAATCATTATATGAAATTTATCGTCTCAACTTTCATGAATATGGTTTTTCGCATTCTATCCCGCTGTGCATGGAAATGGTTTTTTTTAAAATTTAAACTCGAGCCATTCTTTTGAAATAAATAATGATGGCATTAATAAAAAAACATTTTCAACGAATCCATAGAATATTCTCGCTCGCATCCTGCAATTTAACATTTAAAAAAAAATGAACGAAACTTTTGATATTAATTTTCAATGCGCTTAATCAAAGCTGATGTCATTTGAATGCTTCCTTTATGTAAGTTTAAACCTATCCCTTTGCTTTCACCTCCTCTCGTGCATTCGACCGTTGTTTTTATACGTTAAATAATTTAATTATCGATAGTAACACACGCGGATCCGCTCATTGATTGTGTTGTCGTCAACACCAGAGCAAACACACTGCTCATGTTTATTTAATCCACGTTAAAAGTTCATTGTGTCCCGTGTTCAGTGACACGCGTTAATTCTTGACATCGTAACCTATAAACCATTTCATTATTATTGTTTCCGCCATGAACCGCGAATTCGATTCATTGGAAAATTTGTCCACATCCAGCGGTGGAGACATTTCAATTTCAATGGGTCAAATCATTATGAACTGATGTGTGTGTGTGTGTGTGTGTGTGTATGTTATGTGCAATTTGTTTGCGTGTGTCTCGTATAATTCGAAATAATATTTATTGGAAAATCAAAATCCAAATGCAAAAGTAGAGAGTCCGCATAATTTATGAGCGGCGAGTTCATCAAACAAACTTCATGGAATGTAGTGCGAGCAGCTGACACTCAAATCATTGTTGTGGGCAGCGATGCATACTGATGTTGATGAGTCCATAATGCAACCATGAAACGAATGCATTCACAATGCACACATACACACTAAGATCGTGCATCGTACACCAATCAAATCATCCCAAAAATATCGGATATATTTTGCGTGTACGTGAAATTCGGCAATTGGCATTTCAAACAAATCAATTCAATTCACCGCAAAAACCACTGCATACTCATCAGATTATTATGATTTCCATGACATTTTGAAAATCTGACCGAACCATAAACCACCACCGTTCACTCCATAGGCTCGACATCTTTCCCAATAATATTTAATTGCAGTCGTCAAACAATTAAACGTATGCAAAATATGCATGTTTTGAATATGGATTTCTCTAAGCGATCGTAATGCGTTTCTGCTTCGATTGTTATTTTCAAATTTCATATCGAATTGCCTTGCCTGGTTCGTGCAAATGACCGAATCGAAAATTAATTAGAATTACAAGCGTAAACTATTTTGTGAGCGAATTTTAGTGAATTGAGATGAATGCTAAAACGAATCAAACGATTTTGGCAAAAAATCCGTTTAAAATTCGTTATTAATTCTAATCGAGTATAAAACAGCTGATCAAATGGATTTCTTTCGGATCCATTGTTTTTCGGAATTGATGCAAATTATTGAAAACTCCATAATATTTCCACAGTGTTCTTGAATGATCTCAGTTTTAGATCCAAAACATGGTTTATAGCGTTTAACCAAAAAAGCGTTTATTTTGGTGAAATATTTTAATATGAGTCATATTACAACTGACTGTATGATTATACCATTCATTTAAAGCGAATCTCATTCCAATTTATGAAAATAAATTTTTAATCTCCTTATAAAACGCATTTATGACATGATGCAAAAGCTCAATAAAAGCTTGTACAATGAACAATAAGCTTGACTTCATCAAGCACACGCTTGAGTCGGTGCCTGAACAAAAGCCAACCTGAGACTCATGCATTCGGATGGTGTTCGGAAACAATCAAGTGAATCTGATGATGTGATGTGAACGCGCTCGAATCTAATGCAAAAGTTGATCGAGACGAAGAATAGAGGAGAAGAGCGAGCAAATTAAGCGAATGTGCTATTAATGGGATATATACATAGTTTGCATAGAAAATTAATCGCTTCTGGCCGATATATAAATGTAAATGTATTTGTTTTTCGGCGAAAACTTTTCCATAGTGAGAGGAAAATGCGGCTGATTGTCCATTCCATGTTGGTTGTGCATGTGTACATTTTCGTATGTTGGTTCAAAAGAGGAAAGGCGATTTAAAATGAAATTTATCCATAAAATGGAATTGATACGCACGAAGTTGAATGCTTTGAGGCAGAAAACACACAACGATGACAAAGACAACTAATGGTGGATATACGTAGATAAGGAACAAAGCCAGCAAAACCAACATCCACTCAGTTGTGTTTGATAAACGAACCGCCTACGTGCACTACTGTCCGAGAGCTTACGCTCTCTCTCTCTCTCTCTCTCTCTCTCTCTCTCCCTCTTCCTCTCTCCCCCCGAAGCATTCGTCCATGTGTTGACCATCCAGTCTGCTTATTTTCAAGAAATCCATTCCATTCCATTTCGTTTTCATTTATGCATACATAAACTCAATCGAATTTCCCTCAAAAATGCTCTCTCTCTTTCTCCTTTTGGCGCTACTGGTGAATTCGTCATTTCGATAAATCTACACATAGCCAATGCTCAGGCTCATTTCATACAATGTTACTCTCTTGTTTGGGGCTGGTGACTGGCAAATGGAGAAGGCGATTTCAAAATGGATGGATTGTTTGCACAAAATGAACGTAGCAACAGGATTGCGATTCATTTGCACATTCAGAGTTGAGATGCCACTTTATAAAAGGCGACAATATCAATACTTGTAAATTGCTAGTTTAACGAGATTAGAATAATGAGTGTTCTGTGCATACACACACACACACACACACACATACTGAATGTATAAAACTCTTTTTACGAAAGCCACAAACAAAATCGATTCTCGGAAACGACACATGGAATCCAATTGAATTTTGTGTCGTAAATTTTCCTTAATTGCCTGAATAATCCTTCAAGAAAGCCATACATAAACTGTCTCTCTCTCTCACTACTCAGCATGTTCAACGATAAGATAATTTTGCTGAAGGAAGTTCATAGTAGACAACATCATGTGCACATCACTTGATACTGTTGCAAGTTGAATATTGTTCACATCATGAATATCGTCGCATCTTCAATAGACTTGAATGTACACTTGTTAGACTCCGTTTTTTTTTTTATTAATATACCACACTACACAGATACCATAAGCTAATTTTAATTAAACTGTATTTAGGCGAAATGGATATTCATGACAATCATTTCAATGAAGTAGAGTGTGTGTGTATTTGATTATTGTGATAGGTCGGACAATTCATTTATTTTGATTGGGTCAGTGGCATATACGTGATAACGAAATAACGAAGAGTTTGTTGTTAGGATCATAAATTCACTTTGACGACCCAATTTCTGCACACTGTTCAATGTCAATTTCGATTGGTGGATGATGGTGCAACTTGGAAAATGTTCTTCTCAAAGATTCGCAAGGTGTAAATCGATTTATATAATTCTTAATTCCAGTTTGCCACAACTTTGGTTTTTCTTCTTCTGGTGGCGGTGTTGAAAGTGTCAAAAAGAATCTATAACAACGAACACACGATTTGTGAATTATCACGTAACGAATCGCTTTTGTTTTGTTTTGTTTTGTTTCAAGAAGTTTTTTTTTTTTGCGTATGCGATGAAAAGTTCCGTTCGTACTTACGGA